>NC_090256.1:26995444-27105444 GCF_037325665.1 Littorina saxatilis
TTTTTTGAATCAGGAACCGACAAGGAATAAGATGAAATTGTTTTTAAATTGATTTCGAAAATTTAATTTTGATCATAATTTTTATATTTTTAATTTTCAGAGCTTGTTTTTAATCCAAATAAAACATTTTTTTTTCTTTTTTTTTTTTTTCTTTCTTTCTCTGCAACGAGACATTTGCAACGAGTCATTTACAATAGCATGATAGTACTGGGTTTCTCAGTCAAAAAGCCGAATGGAGAGCTCTCTTTCAAATATACAATTTGGGTCAAAGCCTTCTCCGTATTTGTATATACTTATTGACATTTTTGCAACAAGCAGAATAAAGTTAATATTTCTTATAGTTTGGTCCTGTTGCTTGTTCGGTTGGAAACCAAATAAAACGTCAGTTTCTTTTAATTTTATCTGTGAACCTGTTTTTGTTGAGTCACTTGAGAAAAAGTGACTCTATGTAATCGGTCAGTGTTAGTCTGTCCGGCCGGCCGTCTGGCCGGCCGTCCGGCCGGCCGTCCGGCCGGCCATCCGGCCGGCCGTCCGTAGACACCACCTTAACGTTGGACTTTTCTCGGAAACTATCAAAGCGATCGGGCTCATATTTTGTTTAGTCGTGACCTCCAATGACCTCTACACTTTAACGATGGTTTCGTTGACCTTTGACCTTTTTCAAGGTCACAGGTCAGCGTCAAAGGAAAAATTAGACATTTTATATCTTTGACAAAGTTCATCGGATGTGATTGAAACTTTGTAGGATTATTCTTTACATCAAAGTATTTACATCTGTAGCCTTTTACGAACGTTATCAGAAAAACAAGGGAGATAACTAGCCTTTTCTGTTCGGCAACACACAACTTAACGTTGGGCTTTTCTCGGAAACTATAAAAGTGACCGGGCTCAAATTTTATGTGAACGTGACTCATTGTGTTGTGAATAGCAATTTCTTCCTGTCCATCTGATGCCTCATATAATATTCAGAACTGCGAAAGTGACTCGATCGAGCGTTTGCTCTTCTTGTATAGATTTGCTTTTCTACGTTCTTCCAAAAAAGTGATATTCTTGGGCATTTAAAGAAAAAATGTTCAATGAAATCAATATCTCCACACAGACTACAGCGATTGTTTTCACGTTTTTTCATTTTGTGTAGTAAGATATTAGTGGGGTAGATATTATGCAATATCTTCCAGTGAAGTAGCCTTAGTCGCTCTTCCTTGGTGCAGTTGTTTGCTATCATCCAATGATTTCTTTCTATTTTATAGTTATATTTATTCATCCAAAAATGTATTGAGCAAGGAGTATTTGCTTTTTGTTTGGTAAGTAGTGATCTAAATTTTTTGGGAGTCCAGTTTTTAAGAGATTGAGGTTCTAGAGAGACAGTCGCTTCTTGAGTTTGGTTATTGTCAGCTCGCAATGATTGCGCAATGAGCGCGGTTCGCATTGCATTATAATCAAACAGCAGAGCAGGGTAGTCCCCGATTTTTTCTGCAATACGTGCGATTGGTAATAATCCCTCGTCTGTCCATATATCTTGGACGTAATTTATGTATGCATTTGTCCATCTCTTGAAGAACAGAGGTCTGTTTCTGTACATTATCTCTTTGCTATTCCAGAGACAGGTATATTTGAATTCAGTATTGGACAGGTATATATTTCTGAATTCAAGCCATTTAATTAGACATGATTTCCAGAATTTAGATTTGACTTTTTCGAGTCCTAAAAATGTTTTTAGATTGGCAGTAGCATTGAGGCAGCAAAGGTTTGTTCCAACTTCATTAAAGATGTAGGTTGGTATTAATTTCCATTTGGCAGATGTGTCTATTTTTAACTGAGTTATCCATGTCATCATAATGGTGGCTTGCATATCTATTATGTTTATCATATTACAACCTCCATTCTCCCCTACGTTGCACATTACACATCTTTTTACCTTTTCATAGGCTCGCGTATTTGTGTACTTCTTTTTCCATAAAAATCGAAATAAGATTGTATTTACTTTCTGTAGGATAGTGGCTGGAGCACTTAAAGCTTGCATTGGGTATACAAATTGTGAAATCAAGAAACTTTTTACAATACATAATTTGCCTGTGATACTAAGGTTTCTTTTAGACCATATGCTTATTATTCTTTCTATTTTTTCGATTCTTACCGACCAATTCTCATTTATGTCTGATGCAGTGACATCATTTTTAAAGAGTATACCTAAAATCTTTAGTTGTTTTTTCCATTTTAAGTCACAGAGATGTTCTCTGCTGTCCTTTTGAGATCCTAGCCACATTGCTTCCGTTTTGTTTTTATTAATTTTTAGTTGTGATATTTTCGTGAAATCAGTGACAAGCTTCATTGCGTTTTCCAGATCTTGTTTTCCTTGTAATAGCATGCTAATGTCGTCAGCGTACATTGCTAATTTTATCATATCAATTGAGTTGTTAGTCTCTATCTGGGAGCGAGGTAATCGAAGTCCGTGTATGCTTGGATCGTTTCTAATCTTTATTGCAAGAATTTCCAATCTGAGAATGAAGGCCATTGGCGAAAACGGGCAGCCTTGGCGAATTCCTGTCTCAATCGGGAATGGTTCGGAAATCCAGCCAAGGTAGTTAATACTACTTTCGGTCTCATTTGTGAGAACTTTAACCCAATGCGTAAAATTCTCGCCAAATCCGAATTTTCTGAAAGCCCATAGCATGAATTCCTTGGAGATAGAGTCAAATGCACGTGTATAATCTAGGGCCAATAGAATACCGGGTTTATTTTCATTATTCATATGTTCAATTACGTCATCTATTAATCGGATAATATTACTAGCTTTTCTACCCTTAATGAATCCCACTTGATCCTCTGAGATCAAATCACTTATAACATTCGACATCCTAAGCGCAAGGCATTTTGCTAATAATTTATAGTCTGTATTTGTAAGGGAGATGGGTCTCCAGTTACACAAGTTATCTCTTGTGAGGTCTTTTCCTTTATGGATTAAGGTTATAATAGCTCTTTTTTGTGAGGGAGACATTTCTCCTACATGAAAGGATCTTTGAATCGAGCCTAATAGTAGCTCTCTTATTCTCGACCAAAAGAATTTAATAAAATTTGTAGTCACTCCGTCACATCCCGGTGAAGAACCATTTTTCATGCTTTTTAACGCTTTAAGAAGTTCTTGTTCAGTTACTGGGTTTTCTAACGCTTCAGTTTGTTCTCGTGTCAGTTGTAGGATATCAGCTTCTCCTAAAAAAGTATTAGCCTGTGCCTCTGAGAAATCATCGGTTTTCTTAAAAACGTTTTTGTAGAATTTAACTTGTTCTTGTAGGATATCGCTTTGGGCGGTGACTGTGTTACCTTCTGCAGTTTGCAGTTTATCCATGATCTTCATGTTGGCTCGCATTTTTTCAAGCCCAAGAAAATATCTTGTGTTCTTTTCTCCTTCAGCAATATATTTTTCCTTTGATCGCTTTTGGGCGCTTTTTGCCTCATTTAATTCGTGGAGTTCTAGATTTTGTTTAACCTGGCCTCTGTGAGTCATAAGGTGTACATCATAAGGGTTGGAAGCCAGTTTTTTGTCCGTTTCATTAAGCTCTTTCGTAAGCAGGGAGCGTTCGGAAATTAATTTTCTTTTCTTTTCTTTACCATAAGCAATACAAAATTCTCTGATTTTAATTTTAATCCAAATAAAACATATTTATATGTTTTTGGAATCAGAAAATGATGAAGAATAAGATGAACGTAAATTTGGATAGTTTTATAAAAAAATTATTTTTTACAATTTTCAGATTTTTAATGACCAAAGTCATTCATTAATTTTTAAGCCACCAAGCTGAAAATTGCAATACCGAAGTCCGGCCTTCGTCGAAGATTGCTTGGCCAAAATTTCAATCAATTTGATTGAAAAATGAGGGTGTGACAGTGCCGCCTCAACTTTTACAAAAAGCCGGATATGACGTCATGAAAGACTTTTATCGAAAAAAAGAAAACAACGTCCGGGGATATCATTCCCAGGAACTCTCATGTAAAATTTCATAAAAATCGGTCCAGTAGTTTAGTCTGAATCGCTCTACACACACACACGCACAGACAGACACACACACACACACACACACACACACACACACACACACACACACACACACACACACACACACACACACACACACACACACACACATACACCACGACCCTCGTCTCGATTCCCCCTCTATGTTAAAACATTTATATTAACATATAGATATGATATGTTTGGATTAAAAACACGCTCAGAAAGTTCAAACAAAGAGAGGTACAGAAAAGCGTGCTATCCTTCTTAGCGCAACTACTACCCCGCTCTTCTTGTCAATTTCACTGCCTTTGCCATGACCGGTGGACTGACGATGCTACGAGTATACGGTCTTGCTGAAAAATGGCATTGCGTTCAGTTTCATTCTGTGAGTTCGACAGCTACTTGACTAAATATTGTATTTTCGCCTTACGCGACTTGTTAACTTTCTGAGCGTGTTTTAATCCAAACATATCACATCTACATGTTTTTGGAATCAGGAACCAACAAGGAATAAGATGAAATTGTTTTTAAATCGATTTCGGAAATTTTATTTTAATAATAATTTTTATATTTTTAATTTTCAGAGCTTGTTTTTAATCCGAATATAACATATTTATATGTTTTGGGACTCAGAAAATGATGAAGAATAAGATAAACGTAAACTTGGATCGTTTTTGAGTCACTTGAGAAAAAGTGACTCTATGTAATCGGTCAGTGTTAGTCTGTCCGGCCGGCCGTCCGGCCGGCCGTCCGTAGACACCACCTTAACGTTGGACTTTTCTCGGAAACTATCAAAGCGATCGGGCTCATATTTTGTTTAGTCGTGACCTCCAATGACCTCTACACTTTAACGATGGTTTCGTTGACCTTTGACCTTTTTCAAGGTCACAGGTCAGCGTCAAAGGAAAAATTAGACATTTTATATCTTTGACAAAGTTCATCGGATGTGATTGAAAATTTGTAGGATTATTCTTTACATCAAAGTATTTACATCTGTAGCCTTTTACGAACGTTATCAGAAAAACAAGGGAGATAACTAGCCTTTTCTGTTCGGCAACACACAACTTAACGTTGGGCTTTTCTCGGAAACTATAAAAGTGACCGGGCTCAAATTTTATGTGAACGTGACTCATTGTGTTGTGAATAGCAATTTCTTCCTGTCCATCTGATGCCTCATATAATATTCAGAACTGCGAAAGTGACTCGATCGAGCGTTTGCTCTTCTTGTAAAAACAATTATTCTTGTTTACAATTTTCAGATTTTTAATGACCAAAGTCATTAATTAATTTTTAAGCCACCAAGCTAAAATGCAATACCGAAGTCCGGCCTTCGTCGAAGATTGCTGGGCCAAAATTGCAATGATTGAAAAATGAGGGTGTGACAGTGCCGCCTCAACTTTTACAAAAAGCCGGATATGACGTCATCAAATGTATTTATCGAAAAAAAGAAAAAAACGTCCGGGGATATCATTCCCAGAAACTCTCATGTAAAATTTCATAAAGATCGGTCCAGTAGTTTAGTCTGAATCGCTCTACACACACACACGCACACAGACAGACAGACAGACAGACACACACGTGCACACACACACACACACACACAGACACACGCACGCACGCACACATACACACACACACACACACACACACACACACACACACACACACACACACACACACACACACACATACATACATACACCACGACCCTCGTCTCGATTCCCCCTCTATGTAAAAACCACCATTCTTCAAAAAAAAAATTATATTTAAACGTGTCCAGGTTCTTTCCCCATGTGAAAGCTTGGAAGGATCTGTGGCGGCTGACAAGATGAGTTGCACAGGAAGGAAGGAAGATGTTATTTAAGGTCACATGTAGCCTGAGTGTCTAAAAAGACTAGCAATTCATTGTACGATAATTACTTGAATATATTCATGCTGCATTTCTAAAATTCCGTTTTCTTTCCCCCCCACGATTTATCCCTAGCCTTTCTTTTTGGCTGCCGCATGTACTTCCACGGGTTTTTTTCTCTTTAGATTTTTCTGTTTTGCTTTAGGCCCCCCCCCCCCCCCCCCCCCCCCGATTTACTCTTCTACAATATCATCTCTGAATCGGCACCTGCCTATCTTTCTGAACTGGTCTCCCTCTACACTCCCTCTCGCACCCTTCGTTCTTCTGATGATGCTCGACTTCTCCGTCAAGGTCGCTTTAAACGCAAGGCTCATGGCTTCCGCACGTTTTCGTATTATGGACCTCAGTTATGGAATTCACTCCCCTTTCAATTACGTCACTCTCCATCCATTTCATCTTTTAAGTCCAATTTGAAAACTCACTTGTTCCAACAACATTACGGATAGTTCCTTAGTATAGAGTCTGGGGATGTGAGATGTGCATGATGTGTTGTTTGAATCTGACAGTGATTGTATGATTTTTGTATACATGTATTGTTGTCACGCGCTTTGAACTTCTGATAAGGCGCTTTATAAATGCCCGTTATTATTATTATTATTATTATTGTCATGTCCACCATCTATATATATATACGACTAGTGTCTGTGTGTCTGTGTGTCTGTGTGTCTGTGCGCGATGCGCGGCCAAGGTTCTCGATGGATCTGTTTCAAATTTGGTGATCATATTCAGGTACACCCTGGACACAACCTGGTCGATGAGATATTTCAACACGTGCTCTCAGCGCGCAGCGCGGAACCGATTTTGGTTCCACCTCAGCTATTTTGGTTCCACCTCAGCTTACCCGGGCCCCCATACCGACACACCATAGCCGCTACACCACATCACAACGCCAAAGTTCTCGGTGGTTCTTTTTCAAATTTGGACACCGTATTCAGCTACACCCCGGACACAATATCATCGATGAGATATTTCAACACGTGCTCTCAGCGCGCAGCGCTAAACTCATGTTCGTTTTTGTGTTCATTTCACCATTATAAGTAACTCTTCCTTATCTTCTCCAGTGTTTGGCGTTTATCTCCCTTCCTTCGTGTGGCTTTCCCGTTCAGTTGTAAGTTACTATTTATTTTTAGAATGTCACTGCGCTGTCCAGAACGCTTCCCTTGCACCCGTAAGTTGTTCTTACTGTCAAAGTGAAAAGGTCGAATCAATTTATAGCCACGCGAAAAATACACTCTCACCTATCTCTATATATTTATAGATACAGATATGCATATATATATACGGCTTCTCTGTGTGTGTGTGTGTTTGTGTGTGTGTGTAGGCAAAAACCTATGTATTATAGAGTTCTGTTTGTGATGGGGTCTAGCGGCTTTTGTCTGTCTGTATGTTCTGGCATGTGAGAAGCCACAGCAGATAATATAGGGCTAAGAAATAAGCTCTAAAATTCTCAATCCCGTTTGACAGGACTTCGCCTGCAGAGGTGATTGTGATGAACCGCCACGCTGTCTGTCTCTGTCTCGCGATTCACCCCGGCGAAGCCGGGTATTCCTCTAGTCATTAATATTTGTGAAATGTTGTATCGTTTGAGTCAAATAAAATAAGCTGTTTTGCTTGAGTTCGTGCCCTAGTTGCATACTGTCAATTGTTTCATGTCATGTATTATGAATAACATTTTGTTTAAACCAATTACTGACAAGAATACCCGGCTCTACCTGGCTGTCACTGAGGTACAACCAAATATTTATCCATGCCAATGTGTGATGCCCAGTAGATGATTTACAAGTTGGTCTGCAGGGGAAGACAGGTATGTACCTGTACCTTTAAGACTAGTAGCAGTGGTTCAACACAGCAAATAAGCTTGTCTAGGATTTGGGTCACAGAAAAAGGAGTGTTCTTCAATAGAAAATAGGAGTGGTGCCTGCTGACTGCTGTCCCAGTCTGAATGGTAAACCACTCGAACTTCAGGCTTGAAAGAGAAAGATTTCCCCCCTGGACGGTAGAATCAATGAAGGCATCTTTGTCTTCCTATTGATTTATTGATCTTGACTCTTCTGTTTTGATTTTTTAAAGTCAGCTTATAGTTATTACACCTTAGAGTTTTCAAATGAAAGTTTGCGTGATGGTGAAGTCAATGGTTTTATTCGTGGCTTCAACAGTTTGTATGCTTCATTTGATCAGTTTTAGTTTTGCGGGGAGTTCGGCGATTTGGTTTAGCATGCATCTGCTGTTTATTGATACATATATATATACACTTTACAATTAAAGACAGTCGATTTACTCTAAAGGTATAAATGTTCAATTTAAGAAAACAGTATTTTTATGTATTATTAAAAGCTTCCTCACTACAAGCACCTGTATTACATCGCTGAGTCATTCTGATGTATCAGCTGCGAATTTATACCTTTGCTCTTAACAGAAACATAATTATTCATGCGTAAATATTGTTCCTCTAGAAATAGAATAATTTTAAATGAGCATAAATGAATGGAATCTGGTTGGGTGGAGCTCTTTTCTTTCTATTGATTTGGATATTAATTTCTGTGGCAATGTTTGCAGTTGAAATCAGCAAGCAAATATCACGTAAGGGACATATATATATATTTAATCTTTTGTGTTTTTTCTGCAGTTCTGAAGGTGATAATCAGTAACAGGTTGACAGGTGTTTCTTTTTGTGTCTGAAACTTTCGAGAGAACAGTGTATTGGAGAATTTTTGTAGAATTGTTTCAGTAAAAAGTTCATACTGAGAACTGATCTCTAAGTGTGACAGGCGAACAATTGAAAGAAAAGCTAGAGCTCCACCCAAACAGATTCCGAACAGCGAAGGCCAAACTTGTCTCCGAAAATTTTCTGCTTAGAAAAAAATTGCTTTCGGAGGGATTGGCCATCACAATTTTTCTCATTTTGATTTTCTGTCTCTGCCCCATTTGCCAGAGATAATTCATTTTGCTGTCCTGATGTTTACACAGCCAAATATAGCGAGCCCATTCAATAATATTTACTTTTCTGCCCCAGTGCAAATGACATGGATGTAACTGTTAGTTTTTGTAGAGTCTTAAATTCCCTCGTGTCCAAATCAATAATGTGCCCGTGGCACTGACAGTAGGTTTCAAAGGATCTGTGGGATCTCTGTCAGCTGGTATTAATATGACATGCGCAAAATTGAATTTCATCGTCGTCCTGGAATTTTGACGTAAATCGATTCTTAGCGATTTTGATGTTTTTGTGCTTAAGACTAAATAAATCATTCTCCATGAAAAATATTCTCAAAAATACGATGGAAAATACATGATTTAACATTCTTTTATACTTCTATCCATACCAGGTACAAACATAAACACAGTATTTGATAATAAAAATAATCATTTTTGGCCTTCTGCTGAAAAAACTGCCTTAAATGAGTTCTCAAAAGGCAAAATGGAGGTACATTTACAGAGGATATATGCACAGGAAATCTAAAACAAGTCGCGTAAGGCGAAAATACAATATTTAGTCAAGTAGCTGTCGAACTCACAGAATGAAACTGAACGCAACGCAACGCAGCAAGACCGTATACTCGCAGCATCGTCACTCCACCGCCCGTGGCAAAGGCAGTGCCCGTGGAATTGACAAGAAGAGCGGGATATTCGTTGCGCTGAGAAGGATAGCACGCTTTTCTGTACCTCTCTTTGTTTTAACTTTCTGAGCGTGTTTTTAATCCAAACATATCATATCTATATGTTTTTGGAATCAGGAACCGACAAGGAATAAGATGAAAGTGTTTTTAAATTGATTTGGACAATTTAATTTTGATAATAATTTTTATATATTTAATTTTCAGAGCTTGTTTTTAATCCGAATTTAACATATTTATATGTTTTTGGAATCAGCAAGTGATGGAGAATAAGATGAACGTAAATTTGGATCGTTTTATACATTTTTATTTTTTTTTTACAATTTTCAGATTTTTAATGACCAAAGTCATTAATTAATTTTTAAGCCACCAAGCTGAAATGCAATACCGAAGTCCGGGCTTCGTCGAAGATTACTTGACCAAAATTTCAACCAATTTGGTTGAAAAATGAGGGCGTGACAGTGCCGCCTCAACTTTCACGAAAGCCGGATATGACGTCATCAAAGACATTTATCAAAAAAATGAAAAAAACGTTCGGGGATTTCATACCCAGGAACTCTCATGTCAACTTTCATGAAGATCGGTCCAGTAGTTTTCTCTGAATCGCTCTACACATTCACACAGACACACACACACACACACACGCACACACGCACACACACACGCACATACACCACGACCCGCGTTTCGATTCCCCCTCGATGTTAAAATATTTAGTCAAAACTTGACTAAATATAAAAAAAAAGAGAAACAAATTAAAAGAAGAAATAAATAAATTTGAAATTAAAGAAAAAATGATGGCTCAGATTGCTCCATTTTCCTTGATTTTTATCAAATTTGTCCCGGGGGGGGGGCATGCCCTCTAGGAGCCGGCATCTCTCTTCTAAGTGACGGTTTTTGAAAGTAGTTGGCTAATTTGTTAGCTCAGGTTGCACCGAATCGGTCAATTGTCCTAGTTTTGATCCAAATTTGTCTTCTTAACTTTATTTTTTGGAAGGTGTATCAGAGGAAGTTTCTTTGCTCAGATTGAACCAGATTGCTCCTTTTCCTTGCTTTTATCATCATTTTCCGAGGGGGGGGGGGGGGGGGGGCATGCCCTGGGACCCCCTAGGAGGTTCGAACACTTCGCGCCCTCAACTAAACGCTTTGCGTTGCCGAATTGTCCCTAAAAGAAATTTGGAAACCCCCCCTTAAAAATGATGTGATCCGCCCCTGTACTGACATTATTATTGAAACTTGCAGTGAGATTATTTGTGTGTGTGTGTGTGTGTGTGTGTGTGTGTGTGTGTGTGTGTGTGTGTGTGTGAATATTTTCTTTCCCCTTCGAAGTCTATAGTTCTGTCTTTAAGCATTCATACATGCATACAATATGACTGGTATATTTATTCTACCATTTTGTCTCTCACCTAGTAAGTGTTAGATAACGTGTTATTCAATAGCAATGTGCTGTGGTTTTACTCCAGTGCTAATTGTTGTTCTAACAAAAGGGACTATTTTCGTTTGACAAGTTGCCGTGACCAAGTGAGCGTTCTTGTTTTTTATTTGATGATGTATTTTTCTTGTTTTTTGGTTCATACTGGCTAACAAAATACATACATGTATAACCAGCGCAATCATTAGACACAGCAAACTGCTGAACCATCCTGTGCATCTGAGCCTTCCCGGTGTTGTCCCTGTCTTCAGTGTAGGGTTTACACATTTCTTGTGAATCTGTAGAATTTGACAAATTTACTAAAAACTATTTTTCCTGTTTATTAAATTCATCAAAAAAAGGCAAGCAAAATGTACACATTTCCTCGATTTTTTAGGAAACAGGAAACTGACATTTACAGGGATTTTGTACATTTCCTGGTTTTGAGAATTTACTGGAACATATACATACAGTCCCAGGGCTGAAAGTCGTTGGAACGGCCCGGCTCTGTGCGTCTATAGATCATGTCTGGCACCAAATTGCAGGAGTCTGTGAATTAGGAGGACAGCTTCTGTCTCTGGAACGCCTTTGTTCGGACACACCTTCATTGTTCTTCTGACAGTAGATTCATTGATCCACACCCGGTGTTCAGAAATCACGGAGCTCTCAGACAGAGATGAAAACCTTTGATACGCCATCTCATTATGTAGCTAGTATTGTACAGAGAGAGGGATAGGGAGAGGGAGGATGTGAACCGATCTTTATTGATCAAGATTGAACTTGAGATTTAAGGTGATGGTGGGTATTTTCAATTTTTAAGACGTTTTTGGGATCTAGAAGGTTGACATTTGGTTAGTTTCTCTGGTTTTCCACCATTATTGTAAGGTTTTACACTGCCATGCCCCCGGTCATCTGCCAAGGTCGCTTTGGTGCCACTGACTTGGCGGCTACATCCTACCACTGGAGTGAAACCAGGGGGAGTGAAACTAGCGTTTGCTCTTCTTGTATGGTTATTCTGTAGATCTGTTTCAGTTTCACTCTGTAGACAGTCTGAGCACACACACACAAACACAACGTATCTGAGCCATATATTGCTCTTCGCTCGACAAAAAGCGTAGAAATTGTCCTCATAGTTCTTTTGAAAGGAACTAGACAAGTTGTAAAATGTCCTATTATGTTCTTTTCCAATCTGTTTCCGTTCTCACTGGTACGCTTAATGGTGCGATCTATTGACCATTACTGCCAGTTTGGTTCCCCCATCACGTTTTGCTGTCTCCCTAATTGCTGTGAGAAAAGCGAGAGCAGCCCCTAGCCCCTAATTGACAAGGGGATTGTGAGGATTGAGGCTTGTATGGCGCGGAGGCGGGCAGCTTGTCAGCACTGTTTGCTGTGGCTTGAGCGGCCAATCGGGGACAGGCTCAAGTTGTATCTTGTGGAGTGGCCCCTCTGGACTGTTTTCCAGCCCCATGTTCCCAGTAACTCTCTCCCGAGCCGCCCCCCCCCCCCTCCTCATTCAACCTTCAGCCACCCCCATCCCCTCCCACCCCACCCCTCCGTCTTTGCCCTCAACTCCTTCTACCCCCCCCCCCCCCTCCCTCAAACATACACGTCACACGCTGAATCTACTTTGTTTGGTGAGATCCACTGAAACTATGAGGTGGTACCGTTAGGTTGTGTTTTTGGATTTAAGATGTGGCTGGTTTTCCCTCAAACCTCCTCCCACCTTGCACAGAGCTGAATTTATATTCATTGGGCAATATTGACGCTTGGAGTCCTATTCTATCGCTTTTGGTATTCCAACACGTCCTCATGCACCATCTTTGCCAGACTCACCCCTTCCCCTAACTCACCCATTCCTTATAGGACACACCCACACACACATACACACATGCACGCACTCAAGCACGCACGCGCGCGCACAAACACACACACATACACACACACACACACACACGACGTTGAATCCAAATTTACTGGGCGATATCGACTGTAAAGTGTTATCGTTTTGTGTCATTTTAGTCGCTGTCCCAGATTTCATTTGTCCACCCTTCCCCTACCACCTCCCTCCAAATCCACAGTAAATCTTCATCTTTTGAGGCAGTATCGATTTTAATCAGTTGCCGCTCCCAATTTAGTTCTTTGATTCAATTGGTCCGTCTGTGTTTGCACGGTGTTATCGGCCGTGGGGTTTTGGTAGCGTTTTTCGTGCTGGTTACTTTGTCTGATTGGACGGACTGTGCTTGCTCAGCGGTGTCACGTGGTTCTTGTTTTGTTGCCGGATTGGAGGGAAACAGCGAACCAGTGTTTTGATTGGTGGTGGGTAAATGTAGATCTGGGAGGGTTTTGGTATCGATTTTTTTTGAGTGGTACAGTTTGTTTTCGCGTGTCTCGTGAAGTCAATAGTACACTGTTGTGCACTTATGCTTCGATAAGAAATGTTTGTCGTACCACAGGGGAGAGACGGAATAATTCTTATTGGTATTGGCTGACAAACCTCCGCGCGTTTGTTTAACTTTATTATATCTTTCAGGGCATAATCTACTTTTTATTTTATTTTATAGTTGTACAGGCTTAGCTCGGTGAGGAAGAACAGTGTTGAGGTGTCATTCACGTGCAATAATTACGACGACTAAACTTAGCAGACTTGATGTCGCTTCAGGAACAACTGAGATTTGTGAATGGTAGTGTGCCATTGCTAATCAGGAAGGTTCCTGGCGTAGCGAAGGGTTGTGAATATGTGTGATGGGCAAGCAAAACGTGGCATTCATAACGCCAACTTGTGCTCTCTCTCTCTCTCTCTCTCTCTCTCTCTCTCTCTCTCTCTCTCTCTCTCTCTCTCTCTCTCTTTCTCTCTCTCTCGTTTTTTTCGGTCAATGGTGCTATCTGGCTTGGACCTGTGATCAATAGTAGGGCTGGGGTGGGGTTGGGGGTATTGCACTTACCGCCGTCCTAAGGACCTTGACATGCCACCTGGACACTATTTCCATGCCACTTTGACAATCGCAATATAATGCTATTGTGCCCTCATTGAAAAATATCATCGTCATCATCATCATCATCATCATCATCTTTTCTTCTTCTTTTCCCCTGTTCTCTCTCTCTCTCTCTCTCTCTCTCTCTCTCTCTCTCTCTCTCTCTCTCTCTCTCTCTCTCTCTCTCTCTCTCTCTCTCTCTCTCTCTCTCTCTCTCTCTCTCTCTTAGTCTGAATGTCTCTCTCCCATCTCCCAGTCTCTCTATCTCTGTCTCTGCCCCCCCCCCCCCCCCCATCTATTTGTCTTTCTGTTTCTCACTCTCAGTCTGTCTCTTGTCTCTGTCTATCTGCCTGTCTGTCTGCCCCCATTTCTCCCCCTCTCTGTCAGTGCCGTACACCTCTATCTGGTTTGGAACAGTAATCAATATAGGACCGCGGGGGACAGTTGTGCACGTGCCGTTGTCTTTGGGACCGTTGGCATGCCTCTGTGACACTCACGGTGTGCTTTGTTTGTGTGTCCTCTCTCTCTCTCTCTCTCTCTCTCTCTCTCTCTCTCTCTCTCTCTCTCTCTCTCTCTGTATCCGTCGCTTTGACCCGTCCGGTTCCGGTCCGTTTTTTCTCTCCATATTATGTGTGATGAAGGCCTTCCTTCAGTTCACAGGCACCTGCGCCTGTCTTTGTCTGTGGCTCTCTGTTGTCACCGTCAGGTTTTGTATGTTTGTCTGGTCTGGTCTGTTCTTCTGGTCTGGTCTGGTCTGGTCTGGTTGAATCTAGGTCTCATAATGCAAGTGTTTCAACATTTATCTAATTGAAAAGCATCATCAATCAATCAATCAATCAATGAAGCTTATATCGCGCATATTCCGTGGGTACAGTTCTAGGCGCTCTGCAGTGATGCCGTGTGAGATGAAATTTTATACGGCCAGTAGATTGCAGCCATGTCGGCGCATATTTACCTTTCACGGCCTTATTCCAAGTCACACGGGTATGGTAGACAATTATTAACTGTGCCTAAGCAATTTTGCCAGGAAAGACCCTTTTGTCAATCGTGGGATCTTTAACGTGCACACCCAATGTAGTGTACACGGGGGGTGGTTCGGACACCGAAGAGAGTCTGCACACAAAGTTGACTCTGTGAAATAAATTTCCGCCGAACCTGGGATCGAACTCGCGCTGACAGCGGCCAACTGAATACAAATCCAGCGCGCTACCAACTGAGCTATATCCCCGCCCACATAGCAACACAGAGAGCTTTGATGAATCATGGTACAATCATACACAAACATCAGGTAGGGCAATACGTTTAAAAGCAAACCAAAAAACAAGCAAGTAAACATGCTAATTAATACAGAAAATTTCAAAGGGAAAATTGAAAGAATAGCACTACAGAGAGATCGAACAATCAAGAAAACAACAACAACGGGAACAGTAAGGAAACCCCGTTACAGCAACATTAAACCAGCAGGAAAACAATTAAAATTTTTATTTACCTTAAATGGTCGAAAATCAGGCAACACAAGCTTTTCTCAGCTTCGTACATTTCTGATCTTTTTGTAACGTGGCCTTTGCTATGGAAACTCAGAAACACAAATGGCAAAGGGACATAACGTTATCATAAATCAAAGCGAAATATCTCCCAAAGCTACTTAAAAAAACAACAACGTTGAAAGCCGCTTGTTGTTCAACGCTCTCCGTGGCAAAAATAAGGCTAAATAAATTTTTTTTTACTGCCTCGTTGCAGAGGAATGAGTTTTGTTATCTTATTACGGAAAGTCGACCTGTAGCAGGGCAGTTCCTGAACTGCTTTCCGACATTGATGCTCGCTCGATAGTCTGCCCCTGAGGCAATTGGATGATGGCGTTTTTGTCGTGTGACCCAGTCTACGGCGTTATTGGAGGGTCTGTAAATAGCCTGACATTTTGTCTCTATTCCTCGTCACATACTTCTCTCAGCTGTATGTCTACCGGAAATATTAATGATCTTTTATTTTTCTGTGAGTATTTTTTTTTCTCTTTTTTTCTTTCTGCCCCATTTGGATTTGTATTATACTTTGTCAGCGGAAACGGTGGACGTTTTTGTATGTGTTTTTTCTCCAAAGAATAATGGGATTTGTCAAGCGATAATTTGGTCTGTTATTTCTTTTGCTTTCGTTCGAAACAAAACAACAACGTGAAAACGCTCTGTAAAAATTAGGTTTATTCTCGGGGGTGCTCAACTGTTTTGGCCTTGGTGTTTTCTTGTTGGAATTAGGACTCTGGGACAAACACTGTACATAAGGAAGACGTGGAACTTGCGAAGAAAATGCGAAAAAGTGTTTGTGGGTTATCGTCCCTAGTTACATGCTGACGGCGAAAACAAAATGGCGGATCGCGTAGGTACCGATCGCGTGCGAGGTGGTGGTAAATTGTGCTCGGCTTTTTGTTGCAAGAACGCCCGTTACAAACAGAGCTGCTTCGGGAAAACTTTCCACAAGTTCCCTAAAGAAGAAAAAAGGTGGGTTGTGCAGTGATTATTTCATCAGGTTTACCTTCTTCAGAATGAGAATGCAATGGCTCGAGTCAACTCACTCAGATAAGCCAACTGTCTCTGGGCATTTTTGTCTGCTATGAATCATGATACTACAGTATTTATAGAACTAATATGCAAATGAAATATTACAAACATAGCATGGATCGGTTCATCCTGAGATTTCTGTACTAGCTGTACTATGTACGCGTGTGTCTGCGTGTGTACCTGTGTGTGCATGTGTACACTGTACTTACGACTGTGAGTGTGAGTCAGCAGTCAGTACAAAACAACAGTTTACACTTGATGACAAACTACCCGTGGGCATATTTGCCGAAACCTTTATCAAACCTTGCTTACGGGAAAACTACAGTACAAAGGTACATCACTCATCCGTTTTGCGTTCAGGCAGAGCGTTAGATTTAGACTGAAGATCTGATTTAGCTTTTTTTGTCTTTCCTTTTTGCTTAGTTTAACAATAACATTGTTGTTTTTATTGTCAAACTAGGTGCAGAATATGGATGCAATTCACAAGGCGAGAGGACTTTGAAAAGCTGCAGCCAGCTGATGTTCAAGGTCTCAAGCTTTGTACTGATCACTTTGAGGCCAACCAGTAAAACAATCCTGCAGAGAGGATCACTTGTGTGGAATGCTGTCCCGACATTGTTTGCAGTGCCCAATCCACCACCGAAGGTTATTTATTTATTGGTTTTAGGTTTTTGCAAACCAATGAAGCACACTATTAAATGCAGGCTGAGTAATGACAAGTTTGAGGCTGATGTAAGAATTGAAAAAAAACAGCATTGTTCCCATCAAATAATGCCTGTTTGCATTTAGCGCAAAAAAATGATAAGGCCAACAAAAAAAAGTTACTTATTTTGGATCGACGTCTTGATTATGATGATATGATGAACTTATTTTGCCAAAAAACAGCCCCAAATGGCAAAAAAAGTATAGGGTCGGCGTCAACAACAAAAAAGTTGTATGTTTCTGGTCACCTGACCCTACCTATGTTTTCCTGACGACCCTAGACTTTTATTTTGCATTTTCAAAAATAAAAGGGGTATTCGAAAATCAATTGTTTTCCTGCTTTTCAACAAAATAAGTTAAAAAGATGGTTTAAAAAAAAAAGTTTAGAAAAAAAATCTCCACCTTTAGTCATGTTAGGCCACAAAAAAAGTCTGTTTAAGGTAACATAGGCCCCCCAAAAATAGCGTCGGTAGGTCGGCTTTTTATTTTTGTATTTTAGCCATCTGAATATTTTAATTTCATTTTTTAATGCCCCAAAAAAGTCTAGGGCCGGTGGGAAAAAAATAGGGTTGGTCCGGATACTGTAAACAGATTATTTTTTGTTTTGCCTTACGAGAAACATACACTTTTTTGTGTGGCCTAAGACCAATGCCATGAAATTGGGAGAATTGTTTCATTGTGACTGGGTGTTGGTTGTGAGTTTGTCAGTTAAAGAGCTGTGCATTTGCAGGTTGCTAGTGGGAGGAAGCCACCATCGCAAAGGGTAGCTACAAATGAAGCCAGCACCGACCTGTCGCCTGATGCACAAATTGTTCAACCAGGTAAGAGATTTTTAACCATGAAGAACACCCTGACATCAAAAAATGTTTAAACCCATCCATTACATAGTTGATAATTGCTGTATAGGGTGACGGGCGGGGTGGTAAGACGTCGGTCTATTAACTCGGAAGGTCGAGGGTTCGAATCCCGGTCGCGGCCGCCTGGTGGGTTAAGTGTGGAGATGTTTCCGATCTCCCAGGTCAACTTATGTGCAGACCTGCTAGTGACTTATCCCCCTTCATGTGTACACGCAAGCACAAGACCAAGTACGCACGAAAAAGATCCTGTAATCCATGTCAGAGTTCGGTGGGTTTTAGAAACACAAAAATACCCCGCACGCTTCCTCCGGAAGCGGCGTATGGCTGCCTAAATACGATCATACACGTAAAATTCCACTTGTGCAAAAAAAATGAGTGCACGTGGGAGTTTCAGCCCACGAGCGCAGAAGAAGAAGAAGAAGCTGTATAGGGCGGATGCATGGATGGATGAAATTGTACCTGTAGTTCCAACACGTAAAGATGGGAAACATATCCTGTTAGAGGCATGGTGTAACAAGAAACAATTAAGTGGCTCTATTCCCATCTCCCCCCCCCCCCCCCCCCTCCCCTTTCCCCGTAGCGATATAAGCTTCGTGGTTGAAAACGACGTTAAACACCAAATAAAGAAAGAAAGAAAGAGGCATGGTGTGTGAGGAGTTTACCTGGTACTGTTGTCCTAATCAATCAATCAATCAATCAATCAATATGAAGCTTATATAGGGCGTATTCCGTGGGTACAGTTCTAATGGCCTCACCCATTCAGTACCAAACAAGGTCAATTCCATCATTGTTCCACATCGTATCCATAGTTGCTAACACACTTCATTTCTGGCCTGCCTTCCTACGCTATTGTTTATTTTCATTTTGTGATTTAATTACACATGTTTTAATTTCTTCCAGGTTGTAACTTGTTATGGTTATGTTATTTTATGTGTGTTTTCTTTTTTAGATGACATTCAGGCGATCCTGGAGGACATAGGATGTAAAGCATCAAAGTCGTCATCCTCCCCATCCCCTCATGAAGCGGAACTTCGGCAGAAGGTCAACAAACTGAGGAGCAAGGTTTTCCGATTAGAAAAGAAAACGATGGAACCCCGTGTAAAACGAGCGAGTAAATTAGCCAAGCCTCCCAAGAAAGACTTTGTAGTAGAACAGTTGTCTCATATATTATCAGGCGAGGCGAGCTATTTTGCCATTTATGCCTGTTACATATTTACCGGTTATCTGCTGCTGTGTCCAATCCTGGCAGAGACGGGAACGCATGTTACCAAGGAGCTGAAGGAGAGTCAATGAGATGAGAGAATGTGATTAACAATTGCCAACTCTCTCCGTACAAAGAGGGTCCAAAATTGTATAAAAAAAAATTGATGGTAGGCAATTCAAAATTAAAAAAAGGACTCTCGGAGCATGGACTTAATGAGTCAAAAATTAAAGAAGGCTCTATGAGCCGAAGTACATGTTTTGTCTATTGTCTTTTTTATTTTGAATTCCCTACCATCTATATTTTGATACAATTTTGGACCCTCCCTGGTGTGTTGTTTCTGATGTACCTTTTAGTCTGTTTACAGTAACATAGGCACACAAAAAGAGGGTCGGTAAATCGGCTTTTCTTAATTTTTTTTTATAACCATCTTTTTAAATTATTTTGCAAAAAAACAGGAACAAAATTGATTTTTTTTTCTTTTTCTTTTTCTCCAAATGCCAAAAAAAAAAAGTCTAGGGTTGGTCTAGAAAAATAGGGTTGGTCGGGATACCGTAAACAGGCTATTTTGCTTTGTTTTGCCTAAGCAATGACTAACAAACTTTCTTTAGGGTCTGACATTGTATATACTATACAATTTTTGGGGTATTAACTAAATACATGTATACAGTTTTCGATTCCTTTTATACTTTTTCACAAATTAGCCCCCCCCCCTTTTTTGAGTCACTTGAGAAAAAGTGACTCTATGTAATCGGTCAGTGTTAGTCTGTCCGGCCGGCCGGCCGGCCGTCCGTCCGGCCGGCCGGCCGGCCGTCCGTAGACACCACCTTAACGTTGGACTTTTCTCGGAAACTATCAAAGCGATCGGGCTCATATTTTGTTTAGTCGTGACCTCCAATGACCTCTACACTTTAACGATGGTTTCGTTGACCTTTGACCTTTTTCAAGGTCACAGGTCAGCGTCAAAGGAAAAATTAGACATTTTATATCTTTTCTCGGAAACTATCAAAGCGATCGGGCTCATATTTTGTTTAGTCGTGACCTCCAATGACCTCTACACTTTAACGATGGTTTCGTTGACCTTTGACCTTTTTCAAGGTCACAGGTCAGCGTCAAAGGAAAAATTAGACATTTTATATCTTTGACAAAGTTCATCGGATGTGATTGAAACTTTGTAGGATTATTCTTTACATCAAAGTATTTACATCTGTAGCCTTTTACGAACGTTATCAGAAAAACAAGGGAGATAACTAGCCTTTTCTGTTCGGCAACACACAACTTAACGTTGGGCTTTTCTCGGAAACTATAAAAGTGACCGGGCTCAAATTTGACCGGGCTCAAATTTTATGTGAACGTGACTCATTGTGTTGTGAATAGCAATTTCTTCCTGTCCATCTGATGCCTCATATAATATTCAGAACTGCGAAAGTGACTCGATCGAGCGTTTGCTCTTCTTGTTTTGTGTAGTCTGCCCTGGGGGCGGGAGGTCTCCTAATTTCGGTTTCTAGGGTCACCTTATGCTTCCCCATGAGCTGAGAACTTAATTTAAAATGAGCCTCGATTTTTTTATTTGTATTTTGTAATTGTGCCTTTGTCCAGTCACAGGATTTCACTTTGTACTTAAAAACTTGGCGCTGTCATCATTTATTGCTATTTATTGTTCAGTTGTTCAGTATTTATTGCTATTGGGCATCAGTTGTTCAGTTGCCCTCTTTCGAATGAGCCATGCATGCATTATGGATGTGTTTAGCGAATTGGGATACCTCAAGCAATGTAAAAGAAGAAACAATGTGAAGCAAACATATAGCACCAAATAAAATAACCGAATCAGAATGGAAACTTCTTCAGTGTATGTGTGTGTGTGTGTGTGTGTGTGTGTTTGCTGTTTTAAATACCGAAAATGTGAAAATAAAGCAAGTCACAACATGAGAAAGATCGACTGTACTAGTCATAACAAAGCAGGAGACAGCCTGATCAGCATGCAGCAAAGGGGAATAACTCGTATTTAGCCATTCTCATTTCTAAGCATGCCCAATGAGGAAGTTATCCTTCTTCCCATTGTAGTTTCTTTGTCTGGGATGCATCAAGTAGAAAATGAAAGGAGGAGCTTCATACGCTAAAGACTTCATTTGACAGGTTAGGGGGCATTTGTGAGTTAGGACATGGTCGTGCCTTTTTACATTTAGTCAAGTTTTGACTAAATGTTTTAACATAGACGGGGAATCGAGATGAGGGCCGTGGTGTGTCATCAAAATCGAATTTTCGCAAACAGATTTTAAACTTTGCATCGTATTCTTCATCACATTCTGAATCTAAAAAATAATGCATATGTCACGTTAACTCTAAAAATGTTATCACAATTAACGCAAATAGGTTGATTAGGTACTACGATTAGAATTTTAGAAATCGATCCTCAAAAGATTTCATCTTATCTTTGCCATTTCCTGATTTCAAAAACATTATAGATATAAAATGTTTTTATTAAAGACAAGCTCAGAAAGTTAAAAAGAATACAGAAAAGCGCGCTGTCCTGCTTAGCGCAATTCTCTACCGCGTTATACTGGCTTGACAATTTCATTTCGTTTTGCACGTGAAAAGTGAGCGATATCCTCGGCGCGGGGATTGACGAAGCTGTATTGTCTTGGTGAACAAATGCAGTGCGTTCAGTTTCATTCTGTGCGTCCGACAGATTGAATAAATGATGTCATTTCGCCTTACGCGACGTTTCAATATTCCCTTTTCCTTGTCCAAATTCTCTTTATACCTTTCCTTTTTAGTTTTCTATTACCTTTGTCCGTTTCTTGTTTTTTCTCTCTCGAATTCCGAACGTGATTGCTAGCGTTCTAACGTCCTGGCTGCTTCCTGTGCAGAGTGGTGAATGTTTGAATGTATGAACTTGTGGCAATCGGTAAAGTCAATTCATAAACAAATTCTCACTCGGCTTCCCATCAGCCAGGATGTCGATATTTGGTATGTACCTCTCGATTTGGACTGCGCGTCTTTGACAAACCAACTCCTCCTGCGTTTCAGATCACAATGGGCAGTTGGCCCCAGTCCCGCTGGGTTGAATGGCTGTGACGTAGAGGTGGGATTAGGATGGGACTGCCACTGCGACCTGCCGACGGGGCACTGGCCTTGGATTAAGGTAACGGTGTTAATCGCTTAATCTGTTTACGTCCAGCATGCCTGCCTTTCTTTTTCTCTTTGCTCTGTTTTTTGGGGCCTCAGGGTTTGTGGTCTAGCCCTGGTTTAAAAGGGGGCGTGTCTGTTAGGGTTTGGAGTGATTTTCAAGGGAAGTCTCTGCAGTTAAAAAGCATGCAGACCTTTCTTTCTAACGTTGGCTTGAAGGAAAATAAGTTGGCTTTAAGGCTCATAGGTTACATGTTTTCCACTGGCCAGGTAAGACTTTTTTTGAGGGAAAGAAAGCCCGTTCAACGACGGTGTGTATAACATGGGTTACTTTCCTGTTGCGAAGAAGAGCAGAGCGCTATTGTGTGCTGACAGCTATCGAAAGTTTATTTTTTGGTATTGGAGGTCATAAGAAAAATAAATTTAAAAAGACGAAAAGAAAAAAAAATCAGTTCAGACGCAGTGATTGAGTTAAAGGCACAGTAAGCCTCCCGTAAACCATCACAGATACTGTCAGGCTTTTACACACAGTACAAACACCCTTCCATTTGAACGCTCACCAAACGGGAACATCCTAGGTGCCCTCCGTAAAGAGCGAGCAATTTTCAAAGAATTTTTTTTTGCGTGGTTTATCTTACTCCTGAGCCATCGTGAACCCGTGTGATCAAGTTTCCCTTTTTCACAATGTAGTCGTCAGTTAGTAATTTGAATGCGACTCGCTGTGAGCTTATCTGCAATAGCACGTTATTAAGTACCTCTGACTATGCACGAAACAAACGGCTGTGGTTCACAAGAACTCTAGCGATGGCTTTTGACTGTTCAGAGGAACTGGCGATAGGTATAAACCGTCGTCTGCTACGAGAACCACGACCTTGCGTGACACTGCTTCCCGGCTTTTCTTTTTTCAAACTTTCAAAACTTCGAATTGTACTGATCTTGTCTTGATGAAAAAAGATTTCTTTTATGATTTAAGAATGCTTTTGTAACAAGCTGTCAATTTATTATTTAGATTTTAAAAGTTAGGTCTAGCGCCAAAACGCACCACGGTCCGATTGTCTCTGACACTCTCTCCGCAAAATTAATTCTTTGAAAATTGCTCGCTCTTTACGTAGGGCACCTAGGATGTTCCCGTTTTGTGAGCGTTCAAATGGAAGGGTGTTTGAACTGTGTGTAAAAGCCTGACAGTTGATGGTTTACGGGAGGCTTACTGTGCCTTTAAACGAAGCCAGCAGCATGCAGGGTTATCCTTTGAAACTGACTAACACTCCTACTCTGGCCTATCTTTACAAAGAAACAAGAATCCGTAAGTTCTTTTACCGCTAGGTGCAACTTACACTGTCCCTTGGAAAATGCAAAAGCCTCTGTCTTCTTCAGCTCTTTTCCCTATTCTAAATCCTAATCTAGTCTACCTTGCATCTTCTCTCTAATAAGGAGCACAGGGATGATTGGAGGATTTGCAGTTAGCTGTAATTATATTGGACCAGGCGTCACACGAATCTCGATTGCATTAAAGTTAGTATGTCCAGTTCCGCTAATTAACAGAAACCCACAAACGATTTTGTTTGTTTGTAATATAAGCGTTCTTGCGAGAGAATGAGCGCTTGTTAGCGTTCTTTTGGACCTCTGACATACATTATTTTCTGATTACACACTCGATTTGAATTTGCTTAATACAGAGGAAGTATTGCTGACTCGGAAAAAGAATAATAATGTCGTCTTAACGATTCTTGTTACCGTCTTTCTCTTGCTTATTTTTACATACGTAGCATTATACTGATTAGCATGTGTTTAGTGACCTAGTGTCGTTTTCATTTAAAACTGAATTCTGGCGCATACTTAAACCCTGTCCGCAGACTGGTATAGTTGTTAACCTTTTGACTGGTAGTGTAAACACCGTTGTCTTTGGCTGCTGCCTCGGTATCTGCTCGATCTAAAGGGTCACCTCTAATTCCGTGATTAATGATGCAGCTAAAAACGACCCCCTCTCCCCCAAATCCCGCCGACATCTCCTCCCTCGGGGAGGGGCCTGCCCTTTCTACCGCCCCGTGTCTTGTGGGAATATCCCCCGTCTTGTTTTCCAGTAGCACTAGCTGTGGCGGCCGTGACGTATGCTGATGTATTGTGTTTCGCTGTGATTGTCATCTCACAGAAGCCTCGGTGGACGCTCAGTTATCATTGTCAGAGCACATTGCCAGACGAATCCAGATAATTATGTAGATACCAATAAGCAGAGGAAGTCACGTGGGTTGGCGAGTTTGGTGAAGGGGGTATAGAGAGACTCAGACTGAGAGAGAGAATGGAAACGAAGCCTGTGAAAACTGCTATGTATCAAAACAAGGAACATTGCTATGATTTATTTTCTTTGGCAGATTTGCCATGGCCAGTAAGTTTCGGCAATTTCCGGAAGTTTTAGGCAGTCCTGTGCGTCCTCTTTTCCCCTTACCGTGAAAATCTGCCGAACTGACTGCAACCTTTTCGGCTATTTGAAAGAAGTTATGGTGTTCAGCGTATTGCCGACGCCGAACCACATCCGCTCAAAAGCTTTGAAAACTGTGCGTTTTTAATTTTGTTTATGGGGATGGTGGGTGGGTGCGGGGATCATGGTGGGTGGGTGTTGAGATGGGGGTAGGATGTGGGGTCAAAGCCTGGTACGTGACAACCGATTTGGATCTCCTGCATGTGAGTTGCTCTATAGTGTCTGTAACAAAACATCAGGTTTGGAAATCTGCATGCTGGATTGAAAATGATGGTTTGCGTCGGGCGGGTATGTAGCTCAGTCGGTAGCGCGCTGGATTTGTATCCAGTTGGCCGCTGTCAGCGTGAGTTCGTCCCCACGTTCGGCGAGAGATTTATTTCTCAGAGTCAACTTTGTGTGCAGACTCTCCTCGGTGTCCGAACACCCCCGTGTGTACACGCAAGCACAAGACCAAGTGCGCACGAAAAAGATCCTGTAATCCATGTCAGAGTTCGGTGGGTTATAGAAACACGAAAATACCCAGCATGCTTCCTCCGAAAACGGCGTATGGCTGCCTAAATGGCGGGGTAAAAAACGGTCACACACGTAAAATTCCACTCGTGCAAAAAACACGAGTGTACGTGGGAGTTTCAGCCCACGAACGCAGAAGAAGAAGAATGGTTTGCGTCCTCCGGGAATTCTCGCGTCTGGTTTGCTACACCAGTCACGGTCGTGTCGTATGCTGATGTCGTATTATATGCTGTGCCCTCAGTGGACACTCAGTTATCATTGTCATGGCACGTTGCCAGACCAATCTGGATAAAAAACGCTGGCGCTGGACCCGAGTACTCTTCAGACTGGCTCGCTCCCCCAGTATGAAAGTTTTTGTCTTGTGCACGTGGATTTAAAAAAAAAATAAATATATATTTATTTTACACAATTAAAAAAATTATTAGAGTGAAATAAAACATTAAAACGTTCATAATAAACAATAGTAGACAAGAATTTAAAAAAAAAAAAAAATAGACCGCCCATGCCGGGAATCGAACCCGGATCACTTTGGCCATAGACGAATCGCTTTCCACCAGGATCACTTGGATTTAAAAAAAAAAAAAAAAAAAAAAAAAATTATTTTACACAATTAAAAAAATTATTAGAGTAAAATAAAACATTAAAACGTTCATAATAAACAATAGTAAACAAGAATTTAAAAAAAAAAAATAGACCGCCCATGCCGGGAATCGAACCCGGATCCCTTTGGCCATAGTCGGAAACGCTTTCCTCCAAGCCAACAAATCTGACCTTCGCCAGTGAACTCAAATGGTATAGTCCTCGCGCAGTGGTACACGCACGCAAAGCACGCAAAGCCTGGTACGGTGTCGCTGGCTTGGCTGGTTTATCAGCCGAACGGCTATTCTGACCCACCGCGAATTGCGCCCTCCGTTAAGAGTCGTTTTTGTGGATTATTTGCCATTTAGGTCCCAGGTAACATTATGAAGTTTTAATACGATCAATCGGACCTATTATCAAGTTAGTGTATCAACTTTTGAACGAACTGCGCCCAGTAGTTTCCCAGCAATAAGCTGTTAAGTCGAGACAGACAGACACACACACACACACAATTAAAGTCTGCAGGACCCTAGTACTGCGTACTCGGGGATAAATACGTAGGTATATATGAATTGAAGTAAGGGAGACCGGGAATGGTGAATGGCCGGGGTAGATCGAGAGATAATGTGCGAGTGAATGGAAGCGTAGGCCTCGGAAACTGGCATAATGTGTGTAATGTCCCAAAGGCTTTGGAAGGGATGCGGTATGAGGAGGCTTCAGAGTCTGGTAATTGGCAACCGATTCAGTCGGAACTTTTGCGTTATATGGAGGCTTTAGTATAGGTCTGAAGACAATAGCTTTGGAAATGTGCAATGTTCATGTGTTCGGCCAAGTCAGCGAAAAGCCTGTCAGGTAAACGGTCCCGACGATTTAGTTCCGACATAGTTCATATGCAGCAGCCACTTGAAAACTCAGTTGGCCGCTGCTCGACTCCTCGGCGACTTACAAGTGACTTGCGGCAGACTTTTATTATCCACACCGTATACCGTGGCTGCACTAGGCCGGCGCCGGACGGGTAGGCTGCAGCTTCGTGTCGCCGGATGGCCGCCAACACGGAGGTGAGTTACTCCACAAAATCTGATCTAGCATCTCTCCCAGCCCCGATCCTTCGAAAATAATTGTTTGGGGTAAAGCATAAGACTCCATTTTATCTTATGATTGCTCATTTTCTTTAGTGTAAGTGGCCTGCATGCTTACAGGATTATATTTGTTTCAATTTTGTTGTGCGATCAGTGTAAATAACCATTTGGAGACGTAATTAAGTACAAATGACAAAAAGAAAAGAACTTTCACGAATAAGAATTCAATCAACAATTATTCATGCACACTCTTACCGAATTATAGCGTTGAAAGTTTATTAGTTTGAACGCAAAGTCCGAATTAATATGTGCAGTCTGAAATTAGCAGGCTGCGCGCACGACGACTGGTAGGCTGCGCGCACGATTACAGGTCGGCTGCACGCCAGATGACACCTTTACTGCGTTTTCAAGAGGATTAACTAGGATTACCTAAGCTTGCGTGGGTTTTGACCACAGGGACATGTGTTGGGAGTGTTGGCGTATGACCACTAATGTTGAAAAATACTCTAGTGGTCCAGTTCGATGGTCCAGGGAGATGTGTTGGGAGTGTTGGCGAAGGACGACGAATGTTGAAATCACAGGCGGCAGTATCGATGAGGAAAGGGGGGGGGGGGGGGGGGGAATGCAAGCCGGGGGGTAGTGGACACTTTACTACTCTCATACCAAGGTATCTCACTAAATCCTTAGCGGAAACAACAACACTTTTGGTTTCAGCCATCCTGTCTCATATCCTGCTCAGATCACCAAATTAACGATTGCAATCGATTTATTGAACCTCCATTTCACTAATTAGTTGGAGAAGGCATGTCTGTCTATGGCAATCGCGCTGGCGCAGCTTGCAGGTTAAATTGTATATACGCGTGTTTCTAAATTCAAAAAAGTACATTTCAGAGGTAGTGGTTAGAATTAGATTGCCCTGTTGTCCAAACAAAAAGCAAAAGAACGAAAATGAAAGTCAGGAAACTTCGAGAAGGATGACATTTTTAGCTTGTTGCTTTTTGAAGTATTCTTGTGACTGTCTTTTTTTGTTAGGCCACCTTTTCATGGTCCTATCTTTTTCTGACAGTGACACGTGCGAAAATTCGGACTTCTGACAGCAATCATACTATTTTTGTGACCTGGAGGGTGTGATTGTGGAACGGTTGGGTCGGTTCCAGATTTTTTCCCCACATATTTGCATGGGTGCCCATGCCTGTATTCGGCTTGGTCATCGAGATTCTTTGTTCTTCGTGTTTTATTTCTCATCGATGAGAGATTTATTCCCAGCAGGTGTCGATATCCATCGTATGTGACTGCATGCATGGTGACTTCTGTATGCCTAGCTGTCAGTCGTAAATATACTGTGATGCTGGCCGCTGAAACCCGGAGCCGTATGGAGGTATTGCTAACAGGTGGGCGTTTCTTCTGTTTATAGACAAAAAGATATAGCAGAAGAAAAAAAATAGCCTAGACTAAGCAAAACATTTGGCCAATGGACGAAAACCGACGATTTCGCAAAGGAGCAGAAACGAATACAAAGCGATGCACATAGACAGACGGACACAACACGAGACAACGACCGACTAAGATGGACAGACGGACATACATAATCAGAGAGAGAGAGAGAGAGAGAGAGAGAGAGAGAGAGAGAGAGAGAGAGAGAGAGAGAGAGAGAGAGAGAGAGAGAGAGAGAGAGAGAGAGAGAGAGAGAGAGAGAGAGAGAGAGAGAGAGAGAGAGAGAGAGAGAGAGAGAGAGAGAGAGAGAGAGAGAGAGAGAGAGAGAGAGAGAGAGAGAGAGAGAGAGAGAGAGAGAGAGAGAGAGAGCTCCCCTTTTTAAGCCGCCTTTATGTAATAAGGGGCTTATAGGTTTCACTCTCTTTGTTTCTTTGTTTGTTTCTCTGTCTACGGATTAGACTTGTATCTCGGGTACTCTGGGGTCAATTGAGCTCACATTTGGTGAGTAGCTTGGCATACGGTGGCATAGGGTGTGTGCAAAAGTAGGTTCCTAACGGTAGTCAAACTTGAGATATTCGCTTTACACGCCTTTACGCACCCAGCCAGGGGAAAACAAAACAAATTTAAAGGTTTCACATGAGGATGCGCGTCTCAACCTAACACTTGACGTCGGAGAAATGTGCTAGTGAGACCTGGGACCTTTATTCGCGAAGCATGGGTGCTTTTGTACACTTGTCAGATAATATATTTTTTTAATTCGTTTCAGTTGTTTTTAAAGACGTTTTCAATTTAAGGTGAACGTGTATGTCAACGCGTACGTCTCGGTTTCGAAACATCATAACTAATAGGGTGACGCGAACGGGAATGTCCAAAAATGCGTTTGCCACAAATTATGTCTTTCTCGAACAAATACTCATGCAAAACTCATCATTTTCAAAACACAATTTGACAAATATTATACAACAATGTCTATCATATGGCTTTATAAACAAAGATTTCGTTTTAATGCCAAAAAATATCAAATTATTTGGAATAACATTTATTTATATCATATGAACAGTCTGCAACCAATGAGTTTTTTTATAACGCGGTCAATAACCAATGTGTCTCAGCAAAGGGCTGATTGAAAGATTATTTCTGTTATCTTTCCCTCTCTGTCGGTGACTACCTCTCTCTCTCTCTCTCTCTCTCTCTCTCTCTCTCTCTCTCTCTCTCTCTCTCTCTCTCTCTCTCTCTCTCAATATGGTTTGAAACAGTTTTGCGTGACTTAAGGTCGCGGTTTAGAATCCGGCCCGGGTTGGACACGGGTCAACATTTTGTGCAGACCCCCCGCGGGTTAGGGGGAAGAATTTACCCTATGCTCCCCAGCATGTCGTAAGAGGCGACTAACGGATCTTGTTTCTCCTTTAACCCTTGTTAAGTGTTTCTTGTATAGAATATAGTCAATTTTTGTACAGATTTTAGTTAAGCAGTATGTAAGAAATGTACTGGAAACTTGCATTCTCCCAGTAAGGTAATATATTGTACTACGCTGCAAGCCCCTGGAGCAAATTTTTGATTAGTGCTTTTGTGAACAAGAAACATAGGTGGCTCTATCCCACCTTCCCCTTTCCCCGTCGCGATATAACCCTTCGTGGTTGAAAACGACGTTAAACACCAAATAAAGAAATGTTTGTGCAGACCCAGAGACGGTATCCATGTCCCACCCCCGTGTCACCACGCTCTCTCTCTCTCTCTCTCTCTCTCTCTCTCTCTCTCTCTCTCTCTCTCTCAGTATGGTTTGAAACAGTTTTGCGTGACTTAAGGTCGCGGTTTAGAATCCGGCCCGGGTTGGACACGGGTCAGCTGTTTGTGCAGACCCAGAGACGGTATCCATGTCCCACCCCCGTGTTACCACGGCCACGGGGCGGATTTCTTGACCCGTTAAGGTCAACGCTTGTTGTTCTATAGATTTCTACATTTTGCTTAAAGCAAACTATGCACACTATATTAAATGACACTGGACTGGGATTGTGAACTGTAAGGCTCTTGTCTTCGAACTTGACGTCACACAACCGTTCGCGTTAGTAATGGACACGTCTTAAATGTCTGGTGTCTGGCACTTAGCCGTGGCTTGTTAATATTTCATGATGATTGGACACCTTTGACGCGGGGGCTGCTACCCCTGAGAATGTGGCATGTCTGCAGCACTTTCGTCGGTGATAAATCGGTTGAAGAGATAAATACCTCGTCTATGGAATGTGTTTAGCGGGCTATACGAGAAGGTGTGTGTGTGTGTGTGTGTGTGCGTGTGTGTGTGTGTGTGTGTGTGTGTGTGAACGCGCGCGTTTTGGGGGTGGGGGTTAGAGGTTGTGTGTGTGTGTGTGTGTGTGTGTGTGTGTGTGTGTGTGTGTGCGTGTGTGTGTGTGTGTGTGTGTGTGTGTGTGTGTGTGTGTGTGTTTGCCCGCGCACGCTAAAACAGAATGCACGTGTGTGTATATTATATGTATATTCGCTCACCTACATGTACGTGCGTTTCCAGCCTCATACATATATAATCGTCACTGCTATATATATATTGCTATTTCATATGTTACGTGGACTTCCATTGGTCAATTGGGCAAAACTGAGCTCAGTGCAAAAGTGATATCGACGACATTTCCGTCGATATCAGTTTTGATATCGACGACCTCTTTATTGCTTCCCCACTTCAAAAACAAAAACACCTAAATTTAAAAACAAACAAATATATATGAACATGTAATTATCCCAGAATTTAGTTGAGCAAGTGACTAAAGACTTTTTAAAAGAAAAGACATTTTGAAATACTGAAAAGTACAAGAAAAAAGTGAACAAAAAGATATAATAATCAGAGGGAGGGATATGGAACAGCCAAAACTGAGACAAATACTTTTGTAATTTCTTTACAGTAATAGTATACGATCAAAAACAAAATTGCTCTTAGATTGACTTTAAGAAAAAATATTAAATGAAAAATAAGAAAAGCGTTGAATCGAAACTTGTTAGTTCACGGATGACAAGATAATTTCAACAGTATTCATCAGAATGATTTGAACTTTTGCAGAATTGTTTTAGACATTCTGATAGATGTTTTATTCGACAAAGACATTTATCGAAAAAAACAAAACCGTGTGGGGATATCATACCAACGAACTCTCATGTGAAATGTCATGAAGATCGGTCCAGTAGTTTTCTCTGAATCGCTCTACACACACACACACACATACACACACACATACGCCACCACCTTCGTCTAGATTCACCCTCTATGTTAAAACATTTAGTCAAAACTTGACTAAATGTAAAAAGAAGATATATTGTACTACGCGGTTGCAAGCCCCTGGAGCAAATTTTTGATTAATGCTTTTGTGAACAAGAAACAATTGACAAGTGGCTCTATCCCATCTCCCCCCTTTCCCCGTCGCGATATAACCTTGAATGGTTGAAAACGACGTTAAACACCAAATAAAGTAAAGAAAGAAAAGTGCACGCTTTAGACAAGTTAAGATCATGACATTGAATACTTTGGCGAACCCTTGACATACTGGAAAGAGAGAAAAGCCGTGCATGGATGACCATTCCACGGGCCACTCAGCTGGAAGCGTGTTAGACGGGAGTAGCTGAAATCGGAATTGCATATCACGTTTTTACCCGGTTATTACACCCCCGGTATAGGGGTGTGTATAGGTTTCGGTCGATGTGTTTGTTTGTGTGTTTGTGTGTTTGTTTGTGTTCGCATATAGATCTCAAGAATGAACGGACCGATCGTCACCAAACTTGGTGAACAGGTTCTATACATTCCTGAGACGGTCCTTACAGAAATTGGGACCAGTCAAACACACGGTTAGGGAGTTATTGGTGGATTAAGATTCTACAAGGACTTATAGAGAAACATATTCATGGTCAAAGGGAAATAACCTTCTCAGTTGGTGGCAGTGAGAATGGGTGCAGTGAGAATGGTTATTTCCCTTTGACCAACGGGGGTGTTTTTCCTACCTCGAAGGAATTTCTTGTTTTGGACGTTTTCGTTAGGCCTATAGGATTGTGTTGGGATTTTATCTTCGAAGAGCACCAAGATGCGTTTTGCTTTCAACACCGTCGCCAGTTTTTGCCCAAGGGAAAACAGCGTCTTTGCTTTTTCCGATGCAATGGTTCGACTGCCATGAATCTGATATGATAATCATTCACAAACTCCCTTTGTCGTTCTGCCCCGTGGTGTTTCGGAACATTTGACGAGAAAACAAAACAAGTCGTGTGAAGCGGTATAAAAACATGAAGTCAATCTGTGGGCCTGAAACTAAAAGATCAACACTGAAAAAAACAGCCAACTCCGAGACTACATGTACTAAAGGCTTCGCTAGCCAAAACCCGAAGACTAAGACGGGTCCAGCTCGTCTCCGCGAAGCACGCGAACGTAGTGACTGATTAACATATGTTCTTTAAGTGGGAGTACATTTTCAGAGTAAACATGGCATAATGTATTTTCAGATTCAGGAAATGATAAAGAGTAAGATGAAACACGTTTTGGATCGATTACTTAAGTTTTAGTTTAAAATAGAACTTATATTTGCAGACCAAACTCATCAATTAATTGTTAGGTTTCCAAGCTGAAATGCAATGCCATAGTCCGGACTTCGTCCAAGATAAGTTGACCAAAATTTCAATTTGATCGAAAAAAATGAGGGCACGACAGTGTCGCCTCAACTTTCACTAAAAAGCCATATATGACGTCATCAAACACATTTATCGAAAAAAAGTTTTTAAAAAAAGTCTTGGGATATCATCTGCAAGAATAATGCATGTAAAGTTTCATGAAGATCGGTCCGGTAGTTTTCACGGAATGGCTCTACACACACAAACACACACGCACGCACGCACGCACGCACGCACGCACGCACACACACACATACACACACACACACAAACACACACACACACACACAAACACACACACACACACACACACACACACCGCGACCCTCGTGTCGATTCCCAGACTATTTTTTTGTTTCTTTGTTTGTTTGCTTAACGCCCAGCCGACCACGAAGAGCCATATCAGGGCGGTGCTGCTTTGACATTTAACGTGCGCCACACACAAGACAGAAGTCGCAGCACAGGCTTCATGTCTCACCCAGTCACATTATTCTGACACCGGACCAACCAGTCCTAGCACTAACCCCATAATGCCAGACGCCAGGCGGAGCAGCCACTAGATTGCCAATTTTAAAGTCTTAGGTATGACCCGGCCGGGGTTCGAACCCACGACCTCCCGATCACGGGGCGGACGCCTTACCACTAGGCCAACCGTGTCGATTCCCAGACTATGCTAAAGCATTTAGTCAAAACTTGACGAAATGTACAAAACACGAAACATAACACACAAAAAGACCATTCCATTATTACACCCCCGGTATAGGGGTGTGTATAGGTTTCACTCGATGTGTTTGTTTGTGTGTTTGTTTGTGTTCGCATATAGATCTCAAGAATGAACGGACCGATCGTCACCAAACTTGGTGAACAGGTTCTATACATTCCTGAGACGGTCCTTACAAAAATTGGGACCAGTCAAACACACGGTTAGGGAGTTATTGGTGGATTAAGATTAAGACTGACATATTATTTGGGTGTGTGTTGGTGTTCGCATATAGATCTCAAGAATGAACGGACCGATCGTCACCAAACTTGGTGAACAGGTTCTATACATTCCTGAGACGGTCCTTACAAAAATTGGGACCAGTCAAACACACGGTTAGGGAGTTATTGGTGGATTAAAATTATACAAGGACTTATAGAGGCACACCCCCGTTGGTCAAAGGGAAATAACCATTCTCACTGCCACCAACTGAGAAGGTTATTTCCCTTTATAGGGGGTGTTTTTCCTATCGGAGGAATTTCTTGTTCATCTTCTTCCTTTCTTATGTTCCTTATAAATAATACACACTCTTCAAGGCTGTAGAAACACCCTGGACATTATTTTTGGTCGTGGACCTTGGACTTGTTGGAGTGAAAGAAGTAAGGTGTAAAGACGTCATCGTCTGGTGTTTCACCATTCGTCATCACCATTATCGCCTGGCCAACAGTCGCCGTTTCCATGGGGTTTGGTATTTTCGGGATGCGAGGAAGAAAGCAAAGGTGTTCTGTCTTGGCTGTCTTTGTAGTCTACCTTTCATCATGTGAGGTGCTGAGGTTGGGTGTATTAAAGGGTCTGCGTTGTATACGGGTGTCAGTGGTAGAGGGGCGAAACTACTGTTTACTTCTGTCCTTTCTATATTTTTGGCCATTTACCCATTTGCAAGGACAGCATGAACAAACAAATAAACAAACAAAAAAACAAACAAACAAGTAAACATACAAACAAACAAACACAATCAAACAAACAAAACAAGCAAATAAAACAGAAACAGAAAAGCAAAGACAAACAAATCAACTATGACCAATCATTTATAACCGCATTATCAGCAGGTAACACGTCACTTTTGAACCGAAGACTTTTGGAAGGTCAAACCTCATGTAAAAAAAAAAGAAGATTGCATTGGGATGGCTGTCTCGATGTCTTTTTGTGATTGACAGGTTATAAATGTGGCACGTTGACAACCCCTGTCATAGACCCATTCCGATTCATGCCTGAACGATTGACTGTTGAGGTTTTAGGACCCTAACTAAAAGTAAATTCAAACGGTGAGGTTGTCTTTGTCTCTTGCAAAGCAACACCACTGGTATAGTTTTAAGGACTGCCAAGCCTGTTTGTCAGATTTCCCGAGAGCACTTTGTCAACATACGTGTACCTGGAACAGACGCGAATTTCTATACAAGGAACAAGGAATAAGGAACAAGGAATTTCTTCCAGTGAATTAAAACAGTTCTGCTCAGTATTTCAGATATGCCGTGGATTGTACATGGGATAAAGCCGTTCCTGAACTTGAGCATATAGCGACAATCAACATCCTGACAGCATCCTCTGCACAGTTCGAATGTTTTGATGAATTATTATTTTACGAGCAACAGGTGGCTCTAAACATGTGTTTTTTAAAACTCCACTTTGTACAGAAAACAGCCAGGCAATCTCTTCTGGTTTTATGTCAAAGTGGATGGATTGCATCATAGTTATCCCACGTAAAAACCTGGCCAGATGTGAGATGTAGAGCCAAATCTGTTACTAGGGAAGGACTGTACCTTTGGGACATACACACGTGTAGCAATAGCATGTCATGTCGTGGCTTCTTCTTTCATGTCAACGTAACAACACAAACAGTAGTAGAATATCTTTTACCAAAACGACTCTCTCCAGGACAGCGAACGACAAATGAGGGAGATTCAAACGCAGGAGGAAAAACGGTTTTGTGCCTCTGTGATACGTGCAAGGAAAAGCGAAGGTGAAAGTCTGTGGCGGGTGTAGGTGGGTGTTAGAAGGCAGGAACGATTGATGCACTGTTGATTGATTCTACATGCTGTAAACTCAGCCATCCGGTAAAGGTCGTGCTAGGGCAAAGCTGTCGGGTGCTCGTGCCCGTGTTCTCTGCATTGTACCTTGCAGCAGTAAAAACTCTCTTTCTATGTCGGTGTTTACCTATCTCTGCCTATCTGTCTGTCTGTCGGTCTCTGTCTCCCCCCTCCCGTATTGCACATTGCACCAGTGAAAGTTCTCTTTATGTGTGTGTGTGTCTGTCTGTCTGTGTCTTTGCCCCCCCTCCCCCTGTGTGTATGTGTGTGACGGTGTGTGTGTGCGTGTGTGTGTGTGTGTGTGTTCTGTTTGTGTGTGTGTGTGTGTGTGTGTGTGTGTTCTGTTACTGTGTGTGTGTGTGTGTGTGTGTGGGTTCTGTTACTGTGTGTGTGTGTGTGTGTGTGTGTGTGTGTGTGTGTGTGTGTGTTCTGTTACTGTGTGTGTGTGTGTGTGTGTGTGGGTTCTGTTACTCTGTGTGTGTGTGTGTGTGTGTGTGTGTGTGTGTGTGTGTGTGTGTGTGTGTGTGTGTGTGTGTGTTCTGTTACTGTGTGTGTGTGTGTTTTTCTGTGTGTCTTTCTGTTGACCGATTAGAGAGAAAATCAAAACGAAATCATTAGTGTCAAGGGAAGAGAGAGTGTGTACAGAGCAGACGAAAGTTTAAAAGCTAGCGATGAAAGCAAGCAAGCAACGCTGTGTTTTGAAGTGTTGCTAAAAGCCCTTTTCGCGTGATGTGTTGTTTTACATCATCTGCTTTGTGAATTATGAGTCAGCATCCAATTCACCTCCGTTCGGCGTAACCTTCAGGCTTTACATTTCTGCACTATGTTCTCTGTTTCAAGAGTTTCACTTTTCGACCTTCTGCTGGATTTTCTCCCGCTCAGTTTCTGTGTTGCTTTCTCCAATTTTTTTGTAAATTTTTTTTTTTTTTTTTTTTTTTTTTGGGGGGGGGGGGGGTTCTGAGTCTGTGTTCTCGGCTTCTTTTCTTCGCCTTTCCGTTCCTATTTATCTGCTTGTTTTTCTTTCTTTCTATCGTTTTTACTCTGTGTCTTTTGCTCTGTCTTTTTTGTTGTTGTTTCTTTTTTTTTTCGTTCGTTCATTTTTTCCTTGCTTTCTTCGTTCTGTCATCCTTCCTTCCGATCCTTTTTATCTCCGTTCATTCGTCAGTTTTGTTTTGTTTTGATTCTTTCTTACTCTCATTTCTCTTTTCTTCCTTTCTTGTATTCTTCTCTTTTATTTATTTCATTCTCATCTGTCTTTTTCCTTTCTATTTTTTATTTTTACTTTACTGTTTCTCCCTCCTTCATCCGTGTTGTTTCGTTCTGCCAACTCCTCCCCGACCCTTTCTTTTGTTTCTTATGTCTTGAATTGCTCATCTTGTGGACAGGTAGCTTCTGTCAGGCCACACTTAGTGACCTTCCTACAAAGCTCTTCGGACTTGCCACCGCTGTGGTTGGGTGTATGGAATCAAAGATGTTCTACTGCTATACGCTACTTCCATGGAAACCAGTTGTGATGTTTCTGTTGGGCCCACATCTTTTTTCCCTGTTCTGCTAAAATCATATCCCTGACCATTTCGCAAACCTGCGTGCTAAAAAAAATCAAACCCATATTCTCAAACAAACAAACAAAAGAACCCCCCAAAAAAAAGAAAAAAAGAAAAAAAGAGACTAAAAACCCAATACATGAAGGAAGCATTGAACCGTGAATTTGGAAACGGTTATTTGCTTTTTATGCACGATGCTTCTCGCGTGGGCCTGGGGACCGGTATATGGAGACGGTTCTGCTGTTACAGCAACCATGACCTATGCACAAATGGACATGACACGAACATAATTTAATTATGTATGTATTTATTTATTCACACGCTTAAAGAAAATAATATCGAGTTCGTTTTTCGATATTTATATAGAGGCGCAGATTTTGTTTCTCTCATAACACACCGGAAATTAACCGTTCGATCCCATCTCCGGAAGAACGAAACAAGAACGGCAGCATAGGTCAACGATTTTTTGTCCCCCATTTTCGTCGGATTTCCACCAATCTCGATTATCGTTGAATAAAAAATACTGTGCTCTTTGTGTTAACGACCATGTACACCATCATCTGTACAGGCTTTTAAATTTTTATTTTTTTTATTTTTTTTACATGGGATACAAGCATTATTCCACTTGGACACTTCGCAAATATTCAACAGATTGGCTGCTTTATGTGCTGAGTTGACTTTGATGCAGATTGGCATATATAGTTCTCTGTAAAAAGAAAATTCAACAAAAATGTCCCAATCTGCACTAAAAGCACCCAGGCTTTAGATTTTGGGCATGTGTTCAAATGGGATGATACTCAGTAAAAACGTGGACTAATCCGTGGTGGTGTACATCATTGTTTACGTGGGAAAGAAGGTATATTTGACAAGGAAATATATTGTAGCTGTCTCTGGCCTGGCAGCGATGCCGTGTTCAGATTTTACAACGCCAACGTGCATGACACTGGTGAAGGATTATCTGATTAAAAATCGATCCGACCGGCATGTCAATCTCGCCAGTACCTCTTGTGTTATTTTCGCCATCGACCTCCTACTTCGCCCCAAATTTACCGGCCCCCTCTCATCTCCATCATCCTCCTTTCTGTGTTCCTTAATCAAAATGGTGATACACTTCTCTTCCAGTAGCCTGGTAAGCAAGATCTGCCTTCCCATTTTTACATTTAGTCAAGTTTTGACTAAATGTTTTAACATAGAGGGGGGAATCGAGACGAGGGTCGTGGTGTATGTGTGTCTGTCTGTCTGTGTGTGTGTGTAGAGCGATTCAGACTAAACTACTGGACCGATCTTTATGAAATTTGACATGAGAGTTCCTGGGTATGATATCCCCGGACGTTTTTTTCTTTTTTTCGATAAATACCTTTGATGACGTCATATCCGGCTTTTTGTAAAAGTTGAGGCAGCACTGTCACACCCTCATTTTTCAATCAAATTGATTGAAATTTTGGCAAAGCAATCTTCGACGAAGCCCGGGGTTTGGTATTGCATTTCAGCTTGGTGGCTTAAAAACTAATGAGTGAGTTTGGTCATTAAAAATCGGAAATTTGTAATTAAAATTATTTTTTTATTAAACGATCCAAAACCAATTTCATCTTATTCTTCGTCATTTTCTGATTCCAAAAACATATACATATGTTATATTTGGATTAAAAACAAGCTCTGAAAATTAAAAATATAAAAATTATGATCAAAATTAAATTTCCGAAATCGTTTTAAAAACTATTTAATCTTATTCCTTGTCGGTTCCTGATTCCAAAAACATATAGATATGATATGTTTGGATTAATAACACGCTCAGAAAGTTAAAACGAAGAGAGGTACAGTAAAGCGTGCTATGAAGCACAGCGCAATCGCTACCGCGCCAAACAGGCTCGTCACTTTCACTGCCTTTTGCACTAGCGGCGGACTACGTTCAGTTTCATTCTGTGAATTCCACAGCTTGACTAAATGTAGTAATTTTGCCTTACGCGACTTGTTCTACTTGTCTGTTACTGAACTTTTTCCCCCCAGGCACATGCTTTTGTTCCTGAAGTTTTGCAAGTGGCTTGAATACAACGAATACATCCAACGGTAAGAGATATCTGCCAAAGAATGGGAACTTAAACTCAAAAATCGATCGTCAGACATGAACTGTTATATAGAGCTTCTTTTTTTGCTTGGGGGATAAGCATAGCAAAGTCAACCGACTGTGTTTGGGATGTAAAAATGCAAACCCAAGTAAAAAAAAAATCATCTATTGTCGGAATTAGGAAAGGAGATAATTATCCCTTGTCAGATCTGTAATCTGAGAGCGAATATAATTGTTGTCAGATGTAAAGTACGAAAGAAGATAATTATCCGTTTTCGGATATGTAAACGCAAGAATTGGTATAATCAACCTCCGCCGGACTCAATCCGGAAACGGCATTATTTGCCATTGTTACAGCTCAACCTTCAAGTCTCGCATGACACTGGTGTACCATTATTGATTTTAAATAAATGCTGTCACGCTGTCGGACGTATTTTAATCAGCTCCCCTATCATCCACCAACCGAAAGAAATGTATAACGTTGTATAAAACATCTATTGAGAGTCCCATGGGAATGACAAGGACTCGCTTCATTGAGGCTCAGAAAGGGAGAAAAAAACACTAATTACGATGGAAAATGTTTTTTTTTTACCGACTACACAGGTCAATTTGCAACTAAAACAGCAATTCCAACAATTCTATTTTCACAAAAAACCGAACAGAAAACAATCAGATCTCCTTTAACCCATTAACCTGTCTTCATACGGTAATAAACTGATATCAGTCCTTTGAACGCAAATGGATAATTTGAGTGGCCAATGCTTGGGAAACGCACTATGCCCCTCTTTCATTCTCTTTCCTTCGCCCTTTCTCCTCGTGACATTTGCTTAGATTGAAGGATATGTGCGGTTTTCGTCTGACTGGAACATAGACACATTAAGATTGCAACAGGGATCTGGCTGGCGACTAACCTGCAACTGACACCCAAGGAACATATTCAGGGAAGTTTTATGGGAGGTAAAAAGCATGGTCTGGTTTGCGTGATTTTCCTGTCGCAATTTTTATCACGAAAAACAACAAACACCCCAAAAAAGACCCACATACGCACAAAAAACAACAACTTCAATCTGCTACCATCTTGCAAAGACAGGTTGTGTCTCTTCAGTGCGCGTGAAGGGTCATGTTGCAGTTACAATTTTAACTCCCTAAACATCTTTTAGAATCTGCCACCATCATGCAAAGACAGCTTCCGTCTCTTCAGAAGGGTCGTCATTGTGAAGGTAATTAGCAGGCATTGGAATGGAGGAGATGCAGCACGGAGGTCATTTTGATATGCGTCGTCTGCTTTGCTGGGTTTCCTGTGGTTGGAAGCGCCATGTATCAGTGCATATTGGGCTGTGACGAACAGCGGTTTATGGTGCTTACATCCTTGTCAGAAAAAGTCGGATCTGTGGCTACAGATAATGCTACGTGTAAGGCAAGGATGAAAGTTTTAGTAAACATTGATTTTTTTTCAAATATGCCTCTCCCCCCCAAAAAACTTGAAAAAACCCACATCATGGCGCCATTCACATGGTTTTTGTGCAGACAATATTTTTGCGGGTGGGGGGGGAGGTTACAAAGTCCTATGAAATCGTTGCCAGATATGAAAGGGCAAAATCGTGCACATGTGATGCACATGCTTCAACAGGATCCTGGCCATGAACGGTTTGTGTTTAAAAACTGCCACACTGACGAAATCATGCAACGAAGAGACATACCTCCAGGACGAAAAGTGATATTTTTTATTGACCGGTGTCAACATTTTTTGTGAGGAGTATACTTCATTTTCCTCGGTCTTATCCAACAAATAACGTTCTATTTGCTTATTTTGTGTGGTTTCTTTGCACGTGCACATAATTTATATGTTGCACCTGGCACCCTTCCCCACTCTATCTGGCAAAAAAGGCAAACACAAAACGGACGAAACAACTTTTTTGTTGTACCTGCAGGACTCACGCGTACGCTCTCAAAATTCTTCTAGAGGTAACAGCAAACACAAAAGTATTTCGAGAATGAAGTTTGTCTCAGTGGCTTTTGTCAGTGGAAAATTAGGTCCCTGCCATACTGTAGTTTGACCCGACCTCATTTACATGATATACACACGTTTGAAGATGGATGGTCTGTCTTGCGTATGTAGGATAAAAGCTTATAGTATAAGACGGGGTTACGGTATCATGAAGAGATAGGTCGCACGAAGATTACATGCTGCGAAGTTTAGAGCAATGAATCGGTCTGTGCTCTGCACGCAATTCCTATAAGCACCTCCTTGCATGAGATGAGGTGACGGTAGATGAGATCAGGTCACGGCAGATCAATATGTTTTTTCACCATGAGAACTCCAGTTGAGTCCGATTTGTTCGTTTGATGAAGTACAACTACTAGTACGTGTTTCTTTGAGAAAAAGAAAAAGAAATACTGGGAAACTGCTGTCACGTTGTACGAGTTTTTCTCTCACTGCAACAGGTCTGCTCAGGCTTTTACCTGGAGTGAGGCCATGCCTCCCTTAGACACATGGCATATACCAAACATAAACATCCTGAATGCTCCCTTAATAGTGATATTTATTGTGATGAAGTTATTTGAAAGAGTGCATGCAGTAGCGTCCGTTAAGAAATTATCTCATCCAAAAAATCCCACCATCCACATAAATCACAACTTGAAGATCCATTAATCAGTCTGCGTTTGGCACGCGCCTTGTACAATCACTTCTTGGGAATGAAATCACAATAGATGTATGTTTAGTACCCATCTATATATACTACTGTAATCACAATGTACGGGGTTTGCCTCGAATTTAAATTACGAGCAAAGTATTTATTTCTCGTGCCATCGAAGTATGCTCTCTGACTTTAGCAGTCTTTAGAATAAAACCAGACTTTTCTTCTTGCTCTTTCCAGCTTTATCTGTCCGGATTGTGACGCACAAATAGTTCATCACGGCATCCAGGTTTGTGTCCCTTGGGATGAGGTCGGGACCAAATCTGTCTTTGATCTATATCTCATTTGAGCATGGGGCTAAAGGCTTCCCCTTCCGTGATGTCTCTTCTCGTTTCTCTCATTTCTTTTACTTTGTCTTGTGTAGTTTCATTCTGGTTGTTCGAGTTCATTAAGTCTGGTTGCATTTTGTTTTTAAATGTGATCAGTCTGGAAATTGTCGTGATCTGCTGTAGCAAGGGGTTCGATGCACATGAGTTTGTATCACAGTTCCTATGCCTTGAATTCTAAACTCTCAATACTTAAAACAGTGTGCATTGCTGTTTCATTTAAGTTACCGCTGACATTTGCACGCGTAAGTTGATGCATTCATTTTCAGAGAGACTTGCATGCTATCCCCTCTTCAAGTTCCAGAACGATTAAATAAGTTACTGTAAGTTCGTTTCGATGAGAGAGACAGCCATCGATCACTGAGAGTTTCAGCGTGGCATCCCTATTTCTTTGGACAGCCCAGACTTGTCAAGCGTCGGGACCAATTGTATAGTCGCATGTCCCTGGAAGACATGTTTTTTGAGACACGTCATGAAGGCCGGTCTGTAGTTTTGTGTCTGCAGACACGGCAAGAGTTGTTTCTCTTGTCAATGTAAGTATCTGAATAAAGAGGCTAAATAGCATTAGTGATGTTGTAGGTTCTGTGAATCATCCTGGAAGTCTTTTCTCTCATTTCTGCCGGTGAGCCTGTATGTTTGATTGAACTTATTGTAGTTGACTATGATTTTAGAGGCTGGTGTGATGTTTACCTGTGTCAGTGTGTGTGTGTGAAAAAACGATGCAGCCACTGAGTATGGTTGTCAGGCGTGCAGACACGAACAAATGATCTATACCGTCAAGTGAAGTTTGCTTGGTTGCTAAATAGGGAAAAAATGAAGAGTTTCTGTCTGTGGTAATTGTTTCTTCACCGAATGCACTTTTACTTCTTGCTTGCACGGCCAACGAGAAGAATTGAACAGTGAAACTACCGTGGAGGGAGGACGCCAAACGGACGGACACCAACTCAAAACAGAAGCCTTTCGGAACAGGTCGAGTTTGGGTCCTCTCCAAAAACAGCAGCCTGTGTGCATTCCGGCTGTGCACTCAGTCAGGAACCGACGGGGTCAATCCGTTACGCCACCCCGACTAGTTATGATGCAAGCCGAGAGTACAGTGCAAACTCTGATGAGATTTGCATCTCTCTCTCTCTCTCTCTCTCTCTCTCTGTCTCTCTCTTCCGGGCTGCCCTGTCTCTGTCCCTGCGGCCTACCTGTATGTCTGTCTGTCTGTCTGTCTCTGTTTCACTCTCTCTTTCACTCTCTCTGTCTCTCTCTCTCTCAGTCTCTCTGTCTGTCTCTGTCTCTCTCTCTCTGTCTCTCTGTCTCTCTCTCTCTCTCTCTTGGTGTCAGTCCTATTCCAGTCAGAGGCTGTCTCTGTCTCATTGCAGAGGCTATGATGAGATTTTGATCTGTCTGTTTCTCTCTGGCTCTCTCCAGTCTCTTCCCCATCCCAGTCAAGTCAGTGGGGTCCGCCGCTCTAGCGGCGATGCTGCAAGGCAGGAGTGTGTGTAGAACTTGGCCGCGGCTCCTCCGCTTTTCCTCCCGTCTCTGTCTGTGTCTAGTTACACACTCGCATACTCACCGCATCATCTCTTGGCATGCCGCGTATTGCGCGTCTACACACCTACGGCAAATAGCCCAGACTACACTACATTTTCTCTGCTCGTCTTTTCTACACGAGTAGCCAAGACATGCAAGATGTGTTAAATTCAGAGTGTGTTTTTCTCCTCAGCACAGTCTGTGGTTGAACGGGAGGGCAAGCGTGCTCACTGTCTGTGGGAGGTAACAGAACTAGTAGTGCAGCCAGCGTTGGAATCTCTTTTGATGCACGTGCGGGCTTCTGTGTTCCTGTGTTCCTTCCTTGTGTAGTGCTTCGGAGTGTGTGAGACAGTGATTGCCTTTCTTGTAGGAAATCAGAGTGATTGGCAGCAAGGATTGTGTGCGTCTTGGAGTGATAATTACGCCAATGTCGGTAGGTATGATTTGTGTCTTGATGTGTCGGGGCGCTGCATTGAAGTGCCATGATTACTGGGTTCAGTGATTAAGCTGATCGGAAGGTATACTAGGCAGGTATGATTTGCGCCTGGACACCGGTGTGAAGTGACTTGATTGAAGGGTCGGGAAGTTTGTTAGCAGACACTGAGTTGACAGTTGAAGAGGTACGGGCTGTTGGGGAAATACGGATGAAAAGGGGCTGAGCAGCACTCGGATGGACACACACGCACGCACGCACGCACGCACGCACGCACGCACACACGCACACCACACAAACCACACACCACACACACACTAACACACACACAACCACACACACAAACACACGCACACACACACACACACACACACACACACACATGAACACACGCACGCACACACACACACACACACACACACACACACACACACACTGTGACACACACACACTCCCTCCGGGCCTCCCTAGTGTTAATTCATTGTTCATTAATTGAGAAATTCGCACATTGATAGGGGCTATATGTACAGGTGTAGCTGAGTAATCGACAGAAAGAAAAGTAATGAGAGAGAAGACGGTTCGGCAATTTCTAGACCATGTTGCGTAGAACACGAAGTAAGCTTCACCCACCTACCTGCCACAGCCAAATGTTACGCTCCAGCTGACGACTTGCACGTGTTGTGTTCGGACAGACAATGTTACCACACACATTGTTGGAGATTTTGTTCGTGCCACATTTCATTGCCGGTTGTTTCGTCTGTTTACCTTTTCTTTGTCTGAATGAGTTTATAACGTGATTCTCTCTCTCTCTCTATATCTCTCTCTCTCCTCTCTCTCTCTCTCTCTCTCTCTCTCTCTCTCTCTCTCTCTCTCTCTCTCTCTCTCTCTCTCTGTGCTTGATTATCAGGTAATGTTAGTTGTACAACCCTAGGGGATCCAGTCATCAAGGAGAGAGAGAGAGAGAGAGAGAGAGAGAGAGAGAGAGAGATTGTGTGTGTGTGTGTGTGTTTGTGTGTGTTGTGTGAATAAGTCTGAAGTCTGTCTGTCCTCTCTGTTTGCCTCTGTGTATTTCACTATTTGTTTTATTGACTCCGGAATTGCGCTTTTCACAATTTACACACGGTTGCTAAGCACGGATCATCTTTTATACCGACTGTTTGTTTCTTTTCGAACTACACGCGATTTTGTTTGCAAAGTTTTGGAAAATTATACTTCTTCTTCTTCGTTCATGGGCTGAAACTTCCACGTGGACTCGTGTTTTTGCACGAGTGGATTGTTGCGTGTATGGCCATTTTTTCCCCGCCATTTCGGCAGCATACGCCGATTTCGGGGGAAGCATGCTTGGATTTTTAGTGTTTCTATAATCCACCGAATTCTGACATGGATTAGAGGATCTTTTCCATGCGCACTTGGTCTTGTGCTTGCGTGTACACACGAATTGGAAAATTATAGAATACTGGGTACGGTTCAAGTTTGTATTAATAATTTCGCGGTGCAGATAAAAGGTGAAATTGGAGAATGAGTTTCCTGTGCTCAGCATTTGGTTATTGAATTTATGTACTCACCAGTTTCGTGTCTGCTTTTGTGGAATCGTTAGAAAGACATATCTTTTTCCGCCTGCCTCCATGGAGCTGTGTTTTTTGTCAGTCGCCTTCCATATTTAGTTGAACAAGTTGTTAACATTTCTGAGTGCTCGTTAGAGTGCTGAAGGTTTTGACAACACATTTAGAGGGATGGAGAAGAACAAAATCGAAGAAGTGATTTTCCTTGAGGCTGACAAGAACGAGTATGACCCCCCGGCGTTTGCAGCGAACACAGCAAATGAAGCTGTTTATCCCCAGCACCCCCCCCCCTCTCTCTTTCTCTCTTTGCTATCTGCAGTCTATGAGTCATAATCAGCACCACCAGAAACTATGTAACGCAGATTTGCAGTGTACGATTCTGTCTCCGTTGAGTTCTAACTTTCTCACACCAAATCTGAAGGTATGAAAGACATTTTCTGCCACCATTGATGTTTCCTTCCCGACTGACTTACTGACCTGCTGTTGATTTGAACGTCCTCTTGGGATCAATTGGCCTGTCTTGGGGCAGGTGGGGTTAGTTTCCTTCCCGTGCTGGCACAGGTCAGAACGCAATTATTGCATTGCCCTGAGTACCAGAAATGTGTCATAATGTTACTGATAATACATGTATATGAAACGGGTGTGTATTCGCTGCGAAAGTAAGCATTCAGCAAAACGTTGTTACTTTGGACAGAAACCAGATAATGAATGAATTCTAGTGGGAAGATACACTTATTCCATGCAAATGTCTGGACGGATGGATGGTGATTTTTTTTAAATGGTTCACAAGCGAAGGTGATATTTTTATTTGAAAGGCCTGGAGGACAATTTCAACTGTAACTTCTCTATACGCCCACAAACATTGGCGTTTATCGGAATTAAATCGAGTTAGATTGTTCTAAACCGGCTGGGTACAGTCCTGTTCGCAGTGAAATCGATAAGGATTACCTGTGATTACCATTGCTGAGCTTGCGGTTCCGTTGCCACTTTCCTCCTGGTTTCACAATCTTGCTTGGTTCCGTTGCCACTTTCCTCCTGGTTTCACAGTCTTGCTTGGTTCCGTTGCCACTTTCCTCCTGGTTTCACAGTCTTGCTTGGTTCCGTTGCCACTTTCCTCCTGGTTTCACAGTCTTGCTTGGTTCCGTTGCCACTTTCCTCCTGGTTTCACAGTCTTGCTTGGTTCCGTTGCCACTTTCCTCCTGGTTTCACAGTCTTGCTTGGTTCCGTTGCCACTTTCCTCCTGGTTTCACAGTCTTGCTTGGTTCCGTTGCCACTTTCCTCCTGGTTTCACAGTCTTGCGGTTCCGTTGCCACTTTCCTCCTGGTTTCACAGTCTTGCTTGGTTTTGTTGGCAGTTTCTTTCTCTCTGTCTCATTCATGAGATTTCTATCGAAATTTACAAGTTGTCGTAAATGTCAAAGGTCCAGCGGAAGCGTTTGCGAGTTTTTGTTTGTCAAAATCAGCATTACAAAGTGGGCTTAAACCGCAGCTTCGCTCGCTTATATATATTTAAGTTATTTAGGTAAAAATGGAGAGTTTCGAATCCCATGTATTTGGATTTTTTTTAACTTTGTTTCTTTCTGATACCGTTGGGTTAAACCTCCGTGTTGAGTCTGTTGGCGCATGAATCTTGAATCAGTGATGCCTTTGAAAATCACTGTGTGGGCTGAGTGTGTGTGTGTGTGTGTGGGGGGGTGTGTGGGTGTGTGTTTGTGTGTGTGTGTGTGTGTGTGTGTGTGTGTTTGTGTGTGTGTAATGACTGGGTGGCCGAGTGGTAACGCACTTGAGCTCGGAAGCGAGAGGTTGCGAGTTCGACCCTGGGTCAGGGCGTTAGCAATTTTCTCCCCCCTTTCCTAACCTAGGTGGTGGGTTCAAGTGCTAGTCTTTCGGATGAGACGAAAAACCGAGGTCCCTTCGTGTACACTACATTGGGGTGTGCACGTTAAAGATCCCACGATTGACAAAAGGGTCTTTCCTGGCAAAATTGTATAGGCATAGATAAAAATGTCCACCAAAATACCCGTGTGACTTGGAATAATAGGCCGCGAAAAGTAGGATATGCGCCGAAATGGCTGCGATCTGCTGGCCGATGTGAATGCGTGATGTATTGTGTAAAAAAATTCCATCTCAAACGGCATAAATAAATCCCTGCGCCTTGAATATGTGCGCGATATAAATTGCATAAAAATGAAAAAAATAATCCCTGCGCTTAGAACTGTACCAACGGAATACGCGCGATATAAGCCTCATATTGATTGATTGATTGATTGATTAATGAAACGGCAGTACGTGAGTTGCACAGATCTATTTATCAGCATTAAGACGATTAACCTTGAATTACCCGCAAAGCTACTGATTCTGTCTAACACAGTGCCGGTGGTTTATTTGTGCTGTGAGCTTTTTACTTCGTTGCATGGTTACTTGATGTTTGTCTTTGTGTTCGTAAAAGCTAATGGCTCTGAAGACTGTAGTCTGCCTTGAATACCCGCAGATTATTTGTGCCGTGAGCCTTTTCCCTCGTTTATTTGTCTGTGTGTCCGTAAAGCCACTGGCTTTTAAACACACTTGTATAGTCTGCCCTGAGTTTCATGCCATGGAAGCGAGCTGGAAACAAACAGAAGGCATCTGGCGGTATGTTTTTCTCTGGGAGCACGGCATGTGGTCTTCTGCAGGGGTCATGGGATTCATTCCTTCTGTTGCTGGTGGGTGTGGGTGTGTAGGCGTGAGTGTGAGTATAAAGATGAGAAGACGGAGCAACCATAGTTATGTCTACTATGCTGAGAGTTTGAACAGCTATTTGACTGAAACATTGATGTGGATTAGTGCGCTGTGAGAGTTTGGCATACATGTGGTCTGCAACCTTTCCTTCTGGTGCTGGTGTTTGGGTGTAGGCGCAGTAGACGCGAACCAAGGCTTCAGCTAGGCGTCGAGATGACTATAATTGTAGAGTATAGTAGAAGCTGAGTAGACGCGAACCAAGGCTTCAGCTAGGCGTCGAGATGACTATAATTGTAGAGTATAGTAGAAGCTGAGTAGACGCGAACCAAGGCTTCAGCTAGGCGTCGAGATGACTATAATTGTAGAGTATAGTAGAAGCTGAGTAGACGCGAACCAAGGCTTCAGCTAGGCGTCGAGATGACTATAATTGTAGAGTATAGTAGAAGCTGAGTAGACGCGAACCAAGGCTTCAGCTAGGCGTCGAGATGACTATAATTGTAGAGTATAGTAGAAGCTGAGTAGACGCAAACCAAGGCTTCAGCTAGGCGTCGAGATGACTATAATTGTAGAGTATAGTAGAAGCTGAGTAGACGCGAACCAAGGCTTCAGCTAGGCGCCGAGATGACTATAATTGTAGAGTATAGTAGAAGCTGAGTAGACGCGAACCAAGGCTTCAGCTAGGCGCCGAGATGACTATAATTGTAGAGTATAGTAGAAGCTGAGAAGACGCGAACCAAGGCTTCAGCTAGGCGTCGAGATGACTATAATTGTAGAGTATAGTAGCAGCTGAGTAGACGCGAACCAAGGCTTCAGCTAGGCGTCGAGATGACTATAATTGTAGAGTATAGTAGCAGCTGAGTAGACGCGAACCAAGGCTTCAGACGTGCAGAGCACATGCAGATCTCTAGTTGGCACAGTCAAACGTGTAGTAGATTAGAACAGGGAGTATGACATTCTTTGAGGTAATGCTGAGTTCCTGAAGGGAAGTTTCACGTGGCGATGCTATCTGGATAAATTGTCCTGCTGGTTGGCGTTCTGTGTGTGGGAGGAAGGTGAATTACTATTGTTGGGCTGTAATTTTGAAAACACATGCACGCACGCACGCACGCACGCACGCACGCACGCACGCACACACACACACACACACACACACACACACACACACACACACACACACACACTCACACACACACACACACAGATTCGCCTTGTCAACTTGGTTACAGGTTAATGGAATGATCTCAGTTAAGCCTGTCTTACACTGTGCCGAATATCCTTGCGAATATGAACATGTTGTATTCGGCAAAAAAAGAGACGCATGGACAGGAAAAAATATTGAAAATTCGAAGCCTTACCGATCATTGCGAATGCATACAAATCCATATACGAATGTCTTGCGGATGTATTACGAACGTTGCGAGTGGCCTTGCGAGTGTTGCGAGTGCTTGCAAACATTTTACCAATAAAGCGATTATGCAATTCGCATTGTTCGTAATACTGCTCTTACACTGTGCCGAATTTCCCTTGCGAATAGAATTCACCAATAATTCGTAATGATCGGGACATGGTCGCAAGACATTCGTAAATTTTCTTAACCATTCGCCACCATTCGTCTCTTGTTGCGAATATTAGCAACATGCTCCTAATATTCGCAAGGAATGCATATTCTTCAGTATTCGCAAGCCATTTGTAATCATCGTAAAGGTAACCGGCACGGTTGGTCTAGTGGTAAGGCGTCCGCCCCGTGATCGGGAGGTCGTGGGTTCGAACCCCGGCCGGGTCATACCTAAGACTTTAAAATTGTCAATCTAGTGGCTGCTCCGCCTGGCGTCTGGCATTATGGGGTCAGAATAATGTGACTGGGTGAGACATGAAGCCTGTGCTGCGACTTCTGTCTTGTGTGTGGCGCACGTTATATGTCAAAGCAGCACCGCCCTGATATGGCCCTTCGTGGTCGGCTGGGCGTTAAGCAAACAAACAAACAAACACACAATCGTAAAGGTATTCGTAGCGCTCGCAGGGCATTCGCAATGATCGGTACACATTCGCAAGCACTCGCAACTATTCGTAAGACATTCGCAAGAAATGTGTATATGAACATGTTGTACTTGGCCCAAAAAAGAGACTAATGGACAGGAAAAATATTGACCATTCGAAGCCTTACGAATCCTTGCGAATGTCTTACGAATGGTTCCGAGTGCTTGCGAATGTCTACTGATCATTGCGAATGCATACGAATCTATATTCGCAAGGATATTCGGCACAGTGTAAGACAGGCATAACGAATGTTTGCGAATGCCTTGCGAGCCTGCCGAATACATTGCGATGATTACGAATGTTCGCAAGGATATTCAGCACAGTGTGAGACAGGCATAACGAATGGTTGCGAATGCCTTGCGAGCGTAACGAATACATTGCGATGATTACGAATGTCTTGCGAAATCTTACAAGTACGTTGCAAAAACGTTAAGAATATGACTTCTTTGCGAATATTAGGAACATGTTGCTATGTTCAAAACAAGAGACAAATGGTGGCGAATGGTTAAGAACATTTACGAATGTCTTGCGACCATGTCCCGATCATTGTGAATTATTGCAAAATTCTATTCGCAAGGGCAATTCGGCACAGTGTAAGAGTAGCATCAAGAAGGCAAAGATCACCAGAACAATTTTCAGCGATCATTGCGGAGCAATCGCCGGGGCGAGTCTCCAAAATCCCTTCAAAAATACGGAAGAAAATTGCCAAGAAAACGAGTTGCCGGTTTCATTATGTGGTGGTGATTGTACCCATTTCATTATAGGCAGCGCTCCCCTGTAGATCCCAGCTTGCCACTACTACTCGCAGAAAGCGATCGATTTGCCGCCCTTTCTTAATGCCCCTCTTTGTGTGCGCTGCGCTTACCGAAATGAACGAGGGGCAAGGGTTTTACTACTACAGCCGCTCCATTACGCGAGAATCCTGACATTGAAACGTGTAAATATCTGCTACTTTGCGGTTTGAAGACTTCTAAATGATGAAATCATGGCTAAGAATGTGTAAATTTCTGCCGCTTGGAAGCTAGATAACCTGGATTTTTGGTACTCCGTGAGTTGAGTTGAATGTTCTAAATGTTGGCTGTGCTCTGGGTCGAGAGTCATGGCTGAAAAACTTGTGTAAATGTCAGTTAATTCGCGCCATCTAAAATGTCAGCTTATTCTTGGCTTGAAGACTGTACATCTCTTCTGCTCCGTGACCTAGACATTTTTAATTTCTGAATGTCTAAGAATTGTGTAAATTACCGCTATTTCATAACATGAACATTTTGAAAGGTTACCTGTTTTGTGAGTTGAAAATGTAGCTGTTTTGTGGTTTTAATCCTAGGTCAAGAAGATGAACATTTAGTTTCTGGTGCGTCATGGCCCATGTACATTTTTGCTACGTCGTGGCCCGTGGCCCGTAAATGTGTTTTTTCAGTTCCAACTCTAAATTTTATTTCCTGCTCTGTGGAGGGGGGAAGAAACAACAATTTACAGCATACTCTGTGAAGCTCTATACGTTTCTGGCACATTTCATTTTCACAAGACCCGCTCAGTAATTCTTGCTGCTGCTTGGCCAGGAACGAAAAGCTAACTTGCTACCACTTCTTGGAAAGAAAGCAGCAAAAACGCCCCTTCTGCGTCGCGGCAAGAAGACATGTAAATTGATCAGGTTTTTGAGTAACCCTAGTTTACGAGCAGTGTTGTGGTCGTGCTTTGGGTCGCCAAGTGTAAAAGACACTGAGCTCTTTGGCAAATTAAAACATGGATTGGGAGCAAGTGATGGAAGCCAGGAATATTATAATCATGGGCTGTGACGCACGTGCCCTTCTCCTGGGAGATAAAAATATCAATGTGATGAGATTTTTCTGACCTCAGCTTCTGCTTCATGTGTGTGGTGTGTGTGTGGTTGTGTGTGTGTGTGGTGTGTTGCTGCTTTCATGCGTGCGTGTGCGCTGTAAAATGATGGAGAGAGAGAGAGAGAGAGAGAGAGAGAGAGAGAGAGAGAGAGAGAGAGATGACACACAGACGTAGCCACACACACACACACACACACGCCTTCCCCACACAAGCAGGCTCACTTCGTACCCAGTACCATCTTTTCACTTTAATTAAAGCCACTTACAGCACCTCCCCACATGAGGACTACTATTCTCAGCCACAGTAATTGCGGGTCGCTAATTGCATGCTTCTCTCGCCATTGTTTGATCTTTACTGCCATTTGGTCTGTTCCCCGCCAATGGCTACCATTGTCCGGCGGTCAGCAGCATTTCTTTGGAGGCAAATTGATGTACGGCGTTGTTCCACTGGCAACAGCGCTTATCTCGCAAGGTTTAAAACACGAAAGCAGTTTTGCAGAGTAAGGTAAAGCATGCTGCTATAATGGTGGAAGTATTTTGGTTTAAATTGTTATAATTGTGTGCATGTATTGTCATAAGTGGTTCAAAAGAAGAGACCCTATACGTTCTGAGAGTTATGTACCGGAGATGCGTTAATTTTCGACCGTTAATTCCTTGAGTTTAAAACCACCTCACCCGAACTCAGGGGATGCTTCTTTCAATCCCGTTACTTCCAAACACGTGCATGTGATGGTCTCCAAGTCATTGAACTCGCTGTTTCTGTTTCACGTTACTAAGCGCTCTGTCGACAACAGGACCCAAAGTGATTGAGATTTTCTGGTGCTGTGGAAATTAGATGTGCGACAAACTGTTGTTAATAGGAATGATTAGATGTTTGAGATTTTGGTGAATCATTGAGCCCGACTTGAAATAAAAGCTAGTTTTAGCACCATAAAACAAGAATGCTATTCGTAGCCTGTGTTCAAAACAGTTATTACAGAATGCCAACGATGTCGGCTAATTACTCGACCTGTCTTGGAAGAACCTAGCTTTGAAACTTGAAAACGAGAATACTATTTCTGGTCTATGCTTATCATTACCATAATGACAGTGGGCTAAAGGTGCTCAACCTCTCACCATGAACTATGGATGGTTCAAGAACCAGTTCTAGAGCTTGGAATTATACACGCACACCACTGCTCGCTCGTGCGTATTACAATAATGACAGAGTACTGGTGCTTCTGGTATATGATTTGTCGTTTGAGGACTGGACGACATGATTACGAACAGCTACCAGTAGTCAACACTCGTGATAAAGTGGCTGACGTTTGGACGTAACGCCAATATTGGTCATTGAAGAAATAGGTTGGGGATTTGGCTTGGACACACGAATACCATTTCTCACCGGTGCGTATTACAATAAGAACAGTGCTGGTCGTGCTGATATCGGATTTGCTGTTTCAGCTTCAGAACTACCATTGAGGACACAGCAATATGATTACCAGCTGCCACCAGTCATGACAGAATGTGTGTGTATAGGGCTGGGAGGTGGGGGGGGGGGGGGTGACGTAACACAATATTGGTGGCAAGAGATCTGACACTTGAAGACATGAATACTGTTTCTCGCCTGCCCGCCTATTACCATAATGACAGGCTGCTGAAAATTTGATGGAACACTAGTATTGGCACGGGAAAACCACATTTTAGGACTTGTAATGTGACAATTCTCTTCTACCACCGACAGTGACGACACACACACACCACACATACCACACACACTCGCACGCACGCACACGCACGGACGCACGCACACACACACACACACACACACACTCGCACGCACGCACACACACAACACACACACACACACACACACACACACACACACACACACACACACACACACACACACACACGCGCGCGATTTTACACCCGGTCATTATCCCACGCACACCGGATGTCGCATCTTTTCCAACGACCCTGCGTGGGTCTGATGATTTCCTTAGGCAAGTTTTGCAGCTAGTAGACCACCTCCCCACTTCCAGCCAGTTTCATTGAGTCGGCTGTGAGATTCACATTTCTTTTACCCAGCATGGGCAACATCCATGTGGACTGTTTGTCGTGCCAAGCGTTTGTTTGTTTGTTTGCTTAACGCCCAGCCGACCACGAAGGGCCATATCAGGGCGGTGCTGCTTTGACATATAACGTGCGCCACACACAAGACAGAAGTCGCAGCACAGGCTTCATGTCTCACCCAGTCACATTATTCTGACACCGGACCAACCAGTCCTAGGACTAACCCCATAATGCCAGACGCCAGGCAGAGCAGCCACTAGATTGCTAATTTTAAAGTCTTAGGTATGACCCGGCCGGGGTTCGAACCCACGACCTCCCGATCACGGGGCGGACGCCTTACCACTAGGCCAACCGTGCCGGTGTAACACGAGAAAATTACTCCCACGAGATTTTTACTCCGGAGTAAACATTTCGTACGAAAAAGTTACTCCCTTTACGAAAAAAGCACTCCCCCATTGCACGAGAAAATTACTACCCAAGACAGGTGAGTTCCGAGTAAACATTTCGTTCAAAAATGTTACTCCCCTGACGAATAAATAACGAATAAACTACTTCATCCCAACACGAGCAATTTAACTTCCCATGCCAGGTGTACGAAAGTTGTACTCCCTTGTCCCCTGTTAATCTTGGTGGTGGAAGGGGTGGAAGGAGGGTAGCGCGACATTCGTGTGCGCGAGATCACTTATTGGCATTATCCCTTCGCCCGCATCCCATTTTTGCGTATGAGATTTTTACTGGAAGTAAAAAAAAATGGGGAGTAAAAACTTCGTGGAGGGAGTATTTTTTTTTCGTGCCTTGGGGAGTTCTTTTCTCGTACGAAAAGTGTACTCGAAGTAAGAATTTCGTACGAAATATTTACTCCGGAGTAAATTTTTCGTGGAGTAAACATTTCGTGTTACACCGGTCGTGCCAAGCGTACTTGTCCGTCACGGCAGATGGTTTACCGTGCCCCTCTACCCTAAACTTACTCTACCAGGTGTATATTGTAAGAAACTTTGGGGCTTGCCAAATGATAAAAATCGGTGATCACATGGAATAATCTTGGACGCACTTTCTCTTCTCAGTCAGAATTCAACTAATACCTTGAGGAGCGATTCGCAAGCATTTCAGACGCTTGTTTCTGACAAAAGACAAAAGAAGTTATCAGTCAAATTATAAACTCAAGTGTGTATTTAACATATGTTACATGTACTGTTGGTATCTTCTACATTGCTAAGGCCAACAAAAAAAATAGGTGTGGTTACGGTAACATAGCCAATAAAAACAGGGTAGGAAGGTAGGCAATCACTTTTTTTTAAAACTTTTTTTTCTAATGTGTACAAATTAAACCTACTTGACAGGGAAATAAGTGTGCGACTCGGGCGCTTTCGCTTTCATTGCGTTTTTTGCATTCGTTTTCTTGGTTTTTTTTGTGTTGTTGTTGACAAATGTAATAAAAAGTTATAGGGTCGGCCCCTAAAAATAGAGTAGGTCGGGTTACCGTAACCACACCTATTTTTTTTTTAGACCCAATCACGGAATGCAACTGCAAGTAAGGGTGGTCGCATCGTAAAGTTCTAAAACAACCTCTACCAAACTACCAGCCGTTAGAGCAGCTAAAGATTATGGCGGGTGCTTAGACGAAGAGTCGTAAACACGAGTGTTCTGGGGCAGAACTACTTTCTGACTAAATTATGGTTCACCGTCACTAGGTGAAGGTTGTACATCACCCACTTGTGTTGTCAGGGAAAGAGTTTAAGGAGAGCGGTTGAGTGGCCGTCGTAGAAACGCTGGTAATTTAGCAGCCATCTCAGAGACCGTGAAGAGTTGGTGCAATTTATCAGTCACAGAGAGGGAGGAGAGAGAGAGAGAGAGAGAGAGAGAGAGAGAGAGAGAGAGAGAGAGAGAGAGAGAGAGAGAGAGAGAGAGACTGACTGACTGACTGACTGACTGACAGAGAAAGAGAGAAGGAGGAAAATGGAGAGTGGGAGAGAGAAAGAGAGACCAGACCAGACCAGACCAGACAGACAGACACAGAGAGACACACACGGACACACACACACATACACACACACACTTACACACTCACATACACACACACATACACATACACACACACATACACACACACACATACACACACACACACACACACACACACACACACACACACACACACACACACACACACACATACACACACACAGAAAGAGTGAGAGTGAGAGAGAGACAGATAGAAATAAGCACATTTGTCGTGACAGAGTCAAGTTGGCTGTAATTGTTTCCGATTTTCTCCACACGTCAGGGGCTTGTAAGGGTGTTGACATGTAGCGCAAAGAATTCTGCTGTGATATTTCTAAGACTTGCTGCGGTTATTACGTTTGAGAAAGTGAAAGACTTCTAACGAAGTAGCTCTATGACTGGAACGCCAGTGGCTTACTTTGCTCAAAGGTGTTCAATAGGCTTTGATAATGTATCGTGTATGTTGATTATCTTCTCACTAGGAGGGCAGTGAGAGCTTGGAAGTTTTGGAATACCTGAGATTTTGCTCGTGGGTCTGATGTAGCCATCCATCGTGGAGAGCCATGTAGTTATCTCTCATGCAGAGATAGTTCACGCACAAAATGACCCAGAGGATATTCACTGGCGGTTTTCATGAAGTTCTCGGTGAATGTATTTGGTACTGATAGAGTGAATGTTCAGAAGCAGTTAGCACCTGAAGTCAAACCGGTTTGCTCAAAGTCTGAAGAAAATTTGGGGCAGGTATTACTCTTGCGGTAGAATTTTCTGTTTGTTTGTTTGTTTGCTTAACGCCCAGCCGACCACGAAGGGCCATATCAGGGCGGTGCTGCTTTGACATATAACGTGCGCCACACACAAGACAAAAGTCGCAGCACAGGCTTCGTGTCTCACCCAGTCACATTATTCTGACACCGGACCAACCAGTCCTAGCACTAACCCCATAATGCCAGACGCCAGGCGGAGCAGCCACTAGATTGCCAATTTTAAAGTCTTAGGTGTGACCCGGCCGGGGTTCGAACCCACGACCTCCCGATCACGGGGCGGACGCCTTACCACTAGGCCAACCGTGCCGGTGTTGCGGTAGAAGCAAATGATCACCACAGCCAGCAGAGTATGCTGAGTGTATTCGTTTCTCCTGTTTGTGCTTTATACAACTTGCCTTTGGGGTGCACGGTTACATTGCTGCATTTGGCTTTGTGTGTCGTGGCCATGAAGTAGTCGCAAGGTCAGCTGGAAGGAACAGAAATCATGGAGGCATCTTATCTGGGCTTGGATCAATAGAAAGCGGTGATTGAAGCGGCGTAGATTGCCGGCTGTCCCACACGTGGGTGTACGAGACTGCTATCTGTCATTCTGCTCAATAGGGCTGCCCACGCGTTCTCTTCTCTTCTAAACTTTTGAATCCTGCTGCTTTCTTAAACTGTTTTTGATAGTATCAATTCATTTAGCAGTAGTTTGAAAGCGTAAACATGCTGTGTGTTTTCTGTTCTTTGTAAAAAAAAAACCGTTAAGAGTTTGATCTGTTCACACTTATTCACACAAAAGACCATGCTATGTGTATTGTGGTCGCACGGTCTTCTGGAGGAAGCAGAGGTTGTGGAGGCATTTTATCGTGCCTTGGATCAATGGAGACTAGTGATTGAAGCGACGCAGATTGTGGACTGTCCCACACGTGGGATGCTAAGGGAACTGCTATCTATCACTTCTGCTCAAGGTCTCTGAGGGATGGCCACACTGTTTCTCTTCTCTTTCTCCGTTGTGAAATTTCTTTGAGGGTATCACTTTGCACATTTGCAGTCAGCTGTGTGCTTTGTTCTGTTCTGCCCTATCTAAGTCTACATATTCTATCTGTTGCAATGCTTCTTTGAGAGTATCAGTTCACACTGCTGCAGTCAGAAGAAAAGCTGTGTGTGGTCGCGTTAAGCTTTTCCGATGGTGCAAGCTAGTGCACACTTTTGCATTAGAAGACTACTCGGCTCTTCACAGATTTTTCTCTGATGGATTTTCATTGCACATCTTTTGTCTCCATACTTTCTGTTACCTTACCTCAGGGCTCAGAGATGAGAATGCCCTTGAACAGATCTGAGAGAGAGAAGCAGGATTGTTAGTTTTGACTTTTTTCTTTTATCCTCAGCAGAACGCCATACATTTCTATTGTACTACTATAGTATGAGTATACAACCGATATGTTGATACCGAAATTCTTCTTTGGCACTTTTACACCGATGTTTCAGATGATAGCAGTATACCATAGAATCATTGTCTTCAGTGACTGTATAATGACTGTCTTTAATCCCACACCGACATGCAAACCCCATTTTCAAAAGACAAGCAATAAACCGTGTTTGATATCTGATAAGTACCACTCGCTCGTAACGCCACCCAGCTAAAGACAGACTGGTCTAACCCAGTCTCGATCTTTCCGGTTGGGATTTTGCTATTGATTGTGAACTAACAGTATAGAACTTCTACTTTTACAGATCTAACTGTTCAATCTTCTATCCCACCAAGGGTAAGCATAAAACCGGGATTATCTTTCTCTGTTGCAGAATCCTGACTCAGGTCAAGTTGTGAGCTTCCGTAAGGTCCTCTGGGCATGATGCATCCTGCCCCATGCTTGGGCACCGGGAACGTCACACTTGGATTGCTACTGTTCCATTACATCTGTACAGCTGGAAAGAACTTTCAACATGTAGGGCAATAACGGTCTTCACTTGCTGAGAATGTGAAAGTTATTGCCTCAGATCTTGATTGTGCGAAGGTGTCTCTATAAGCTACACGCTTTAGAATAAGGTATCTTCGGAAACCTGCAAATTCAGGAAAACACAAATAGGCATTACATGTGACCATGCATACCTGCCGAATGCAGCCAGTGATCAAGTACAAACACAAACACTTTCCGCCTGCTGTAAACAATATAGTTTACCTTCCCTGTGGCTCATAGCGTTATGTGAGTGGCACTCGGCGGAGTAATAACAGCCTTTGGTTAGCGCTGCGGCAGTGAATTCCTGAGCCTGGTTGCTTCTCGATCTCCTTCAGAGTAGCGAGAACTTGAGACAGCGACAAGATGTATGAACCAATGTACCAGGGCTACACCAGCAGGTCCTCAAGCCGTCTCCCACCCATCCACGCCATCGGGAAATCCAAGCCCGTAGATGAGGACGAGCCTCCAGACATTCCCTTGGAAGCCTACGGGTTTGATCCTGATGGTAACCAGAGCCTGACGTCGGTGGAAAGTGTCTTTGAGCCCAGCGACGCAGAGGATGTGTGCAAGCTACTCCGTAAGGCTTTCCACATGCTGGGTCCTGGTCGCCACGCCTGCAAACGTAATCCTGATCATGGAGGCAGTCATTTTGTGCACTGCAAGCGTGCTGTGAGACTGGGTGGCTATTACAGCCGCCTGCGTCGGTTGCTAGAGGAGAGGGCGTGGATGGAACTCACGCGCGACTGTGTGTTTCGTCTGAGGTCAGCTCAGATTTTCCTGGAGGAGTTAGAAGGCTTGTTGAATGCCGAGTACAGGACAGCGTATGCTATTCGCCACGGTTGTGTACTGGAAGCTCCCGTCAGCAAACTCTACTGTCTGAATGGTCTGTGTGAGGACCTGCGTGTGCACGTGGGTCACTGGAACTCCATCAAACAGCGTGTCAACACCAACCAGTGGCTGCAGCCGCTGTTGGGATTTCTCTGCAGGGATTTAGCGGCTGTGCAAAGGACGTTCATGTCTCTGTGTGACCGTGCGATATTTGTGATGGATCGTTTAGTGCATGTAGGGTTTGAAGTGCTGGCACACTGTGACCCGGCCGGTCTCACGCCGGATATTCTGTGGAACATCACTCGTGGTTTGGAAGACTTCAACAACATCGTGTCCACCTACCGCATGCACTCCAGTGTCGAAGGGGTGCAGACTGGTGGAACACACAACCCCCCCGACCCCCTTCCGTCCCACCCCTGCCCCTACCTCCACCCCGCAGCGTGCAGCCCCCCAGGTCGCCTGAGCGACGGCATCCGGAGCATTCCCTTCCAGAAGGTACTGGCCATCCTGGCTAACGAACGGTCACGCTACGCCGGCCAGCTCACCCACCGCTTCTTCACTGCAAACGAGGCCTTTCTTGCAACCCTCACCCCCTCCCTCACCTCCCTCGCCCAGCCCTTCCCCTGGGATGATGACCTGGGCTCAGCGGTCAGTGCCATCCACCTGCATTCTAGGGCAGTGAACAGAGAAGGGTCCCCAGAGCCGGGGCGCGGGGGATTACACCTTGAGAACTGTGACGTGCGTGGCAGCCAGGCCAGCCTCAGCGGCGCCATGCTTCACGTCGGCAACCTCCGCGTCCCGGACCTCTCCTCTCTTCGTTCACCCTTGGTGGAGTTCTCCCAGGACGAGCAGCAGTTCGCTGACAGCTTCCTGCAGATCGTCTGCACCTCCACCTCACTCCTGCGCAAGAACAACGCAAGCTCCAACAACAGCAGGTCCAGGTCTCGACACCGCCAAGACCCCAGAGCCCCTCCCATGAGTCCTGTGGTTGGGCGACCTCCAAAAGTTCAAGGTGACACTCCCGTTCTCTCAAGGTCAGACTCGCGTCGCAAGACGGTGTCTTGGGGTGATAACGCGGACACTTCCATACGATCCCAGGTGGTTGCTATGTACATGGACGTACTGTGGCAGCACTTTGGGCGTAACCTTGACCTTTTCCTGGATGAACCTGCCTGGGTGGGCAAGGTCGGGTTACTACAGTCGCAGATAGGAACAATATTCTTGTACGGAGATTCTGTGATTGCCACGGTCAGGCACATGGTTGAACACATCTGTATGAAAGGTAAGTGTTATAAATATATATATATACTGCAGTTGTTGTATGAAAGTATAGTCATTTACTATAAACGGTTTTCAAGAATAATTATGATTTGAATGGCAAATGTTTTTCAGTATACACGTCTCTATTCCATATTGTGTGTATGTTTTCAGTGCATTTATTCGTCCCCTAAACCTACTTTTTGACAGTATAATAGTTGTGTAAAGAAAAACAGTTTAAGGTACGGTCAATCAGACACGATTGAAACCACAAACCTAGTTTTCATATATATATATGTATTTATAAACACAATTTTTTTTGCAAGTGGCACAAGCACATATTTCCTGAAATGTCTACAAGATTAATACGATCTCTGGCACTTGCAGCAATTTCTGTAAAAAGGTCACAGAAGAAAGGTAATGGTTGTTGTTGGGTAGCGGAAAGGATTTTGTTTGTCGGAGAGGGTCTAATCACCTTGTGGTTTATATATAATGAAGTGCATGCTCAAACCAGGGTGAGGGAGAGTGTGTGTACGTGTGGGTGTGGGTGTGTGTGTGTGTGTGTACGTGTGTGTGTGTGGATGTGTGTGGGTGTGGGTGTGTGTGTGTACGTGTGTGGATGTGTGTGGATGTGTGTGTGTGTGTACGTGTGTGTGTGTGTACGTGTGTGTACGTGTGTGTGTGGGTGTGTGTGGATGTGTGTGTGTGTCTGTCTGTATGTCTGTCTGTCTGGCTGTGTGTCTGGCTGTCTGTTTGTGTTGATAATTATAGAGAGTCTTGTATCGGCGTGGTCTGGGAATTTACAAGGCTTGGTGGTTTTTTTTGTCCTTGATCATAGTTTGATCATTTAAGGTGATTGAATTTATGTTGTATCGTTGGGGTCGTTTTGAGTACTAATGTATATAACGACGCCAAAAAAAAAGAATTCGTCAAGAGGTTAGTGTCGCTTTTATAAGATGATCATTGTAGTAACATTGTATACTAACTCTTCTGATATATAATTATATGAAACCGAACATTAGGTATAGGGTCAGGTTTTAGGGTGCGCTTTGGACCTTTAACACTTAATTGGGATAATGAGCCATCACATTTTGATTTAATGTGACGTGTTATCTGGCGCATGGATGTAATTTCAACACCCATCCAATAGTATTTTGAGGTAACAGTTACTGTAAAGTTGGCCTTTCTCATCATCTGCTAGAATACGAAAAGTACAAGAGAGTATTAGTAATAGTATTATGAATTGTGCAAAATACGTCAATGATTACTCAATACTGTGTAGTTCGAGGGTTTAAGAAATAAGCGCAACATTCTGAACGCAGTGGTTGTTTTGACTCACCGACAAAACATAGGCCTACCCAAAAAGTGTGTGTGTGTGTGTGTGTGTGTGTGGGCGGGCGTGCGTGCGTGCGTGCGTATGCGAGCGTGCGTGTGCGTGTGTTGTCAAAAGTTATGCTCTAGCAGTCCCAAAATAAACAGTGTGTTCAGTGTGGACTATTGACTCACAAATGGGATGTGTATGCTCGTGAATTAAGGTACGCGTATATATTGGTAGCTTGGCAATGCAGAAGTCTGGCTCTAACAGTCTGAGTTTTATTATGTAAATCACGAAGCATTGCACAAATTTGTCTCAGATATGTCCCATATTGGTGTGTGTGTCGGTGTTTTTGTCCATTACAGTGCAGAAATTTGCACACATAATGATACAGACTTTGCTTAAATTAATAACGAGGTTGAATTTAAGGGTGATTTAACTTGATATAACGGACTGAAATGTTCCATTAAAATGGGAATGTTGTTTTGGATTATCTTACGGGTGAAGGTTACATTTAAAGAGCACCGAGTCTTAACTTTCTCCACTCCTTGCAAATCCAAATTAGAAGAAAGAAGGGTATCCGATGTGCTGTCAGGATGTGTGATTAATTTGCAGGGATAGATGGCACCTCTTAGTCTTAGTATCTCAGAGACCCCGCAGTAAGAGATAGTCTTGACGTGTATTGATTAAAAGTATTTTGGGTTTCAGACATGTTCCCTCCAGGCAGTGTGTCGGCCCTGCTGGGTGTTGTGGTGAGACTGCATGCCTTGTCTGCCTTCGCCGCCTGGGACTCTTGTAAGGCGCTTCTTTGTCTGTCTGTCTGTTTCTGTCTGCCTGTCTCTTTGTATGTCTATCTGTTTGTTTGTTTGTTTATATGTCTGTCTGTCTGTCTGTCTGTCTGTTTGTCTGTCGGTCTATGTCTTTCTTTGCCTGTCTGTCTGTCTGTTTATCTGTCTGTATGTTTGTCTGTCTGTCTGACTTGTCTGTCTGCACGACTGTCTCTGTTTGTCCGTCCCTGTCTCGATGGACATTTGTATACAAGTGTGTGTGTGTGTGTGTGTGTGTGTGTGTGTGTGTGTGTGTGTGTGTGTGTGTGTGTGTGCGTGCGTGCGTGCGTGCGTGCGTGTGTGTGTCACTGTGTGTGTGTTTGTGTGTGTGTCACTGTGTGTGTGTGTCACTGTGTGTGTGTGTGTGTGTGTGTGTGTGTCACTGTGTGTGTGTGTGTGTCACTGTGTGTGTGTGTGTCACAGTGTGTGTGTGTCACTGTATGTGTGTGTGTGTCACTGTGTGTCTGTGTGTGTCACTGTGTGTGTGTGTGTCTGTCTGTCTGTCTGTCTGTCTGTCTGTCGCAGTTTCTGTCTCTGCCTCTTTGTTTGTGTATGGGCCGTGGATCTGTGTTCGTCTGTTTGTGCGTCTTTGGTCTATGGGTGTGTTTCAGCTGCATTATCAATTTGCTACTCTTAATACTTGAATGATGATGAGAGTATCGAGAACAAACGAATAATGTGACATTAAAAATAATGAGATGATCGTCGACTCTGCGCATTTCGTGACAACAGCAACAACAACAGCACACAGAAACCACCGACAACAACAACAACAACAACAACAACAGCAGCAGCAGAAGCATCAAAACAACAACAACAGAAACTGAAACTCAAAACAAAGTAAAACCTGAACTAACCACCATGAATAAGCCACGAAACACATGCTATTCCACTTCACGCAGGAACATATTGATCGTTCCCCATCCTTGGAGATGCTTCCTTTTTTCGTTGCAATGATTGTGCCCTTGGGGAAATGTTCTGTATGAAAGCATATCATGGCCCTAAATCTTTGCCAAAGCTTGGCGTAGTGTGTTTACTTTTCCACTTATCTCTTTCCCAGTGTCAAGCTAAGAAGGAAATACGGTTCTCAGCTCAGTGATACAATTTCGGTAATCTGGAGGGAAAAAGTACAGGGAGTAATAGAAGATTTGTGAATTATTGGATGTTTTGTTTCAAGCCCCTCTCCCTGCTAGAGTAATTTTGTTTGTATTGACAGGTTTTGGTGAAATATGTTTGCGTGTGTGTGTGTGTGTGTCTGTGCGTGCGCGCGTGTGTGTGTGTGTGTGTGTGTGTGTGTGTGTATGTATGCGCGTGTGTGTGTGTGTGTGTGTGTGTGTGTGTGTGTGTGTGTGTGTCTCTCTCTCTCTCTCTCTCTCTCTCTCTCTCTCTCTCTCTGTTTATCATTTATTAGACATTTGTATTAGAAGTAAGGACCGGTTGTAAGAAAAGGCGTCGCCTTAAACCTCTATCCTTGAAAAATAAAGTTCCATCATCATCATCATCATCTCTCTCTCTCTCTCTCTCTCTCTCTCTCTCTCTCTCTCTCTCTCTCTCTCTCTCTCTCTCTCTCTCTCCACATTTCTCTCGCTCTCTCCCCATCCCCTGCTTTCGCTTTGACAGAAAGGAATGGGAAGACTTGAACCTTTATAGATCTATGAAAGTTTAAACATCCCAAACATGCATATATGAAACTGAGACCTGCCATCTGTATGTCTCAATAGTTAAATAAATGGTAAACTATGAATTTAAGTCAACAGTGTGCCGAGACGATTAAATAGTCAACTGTGTGGAAATTTGCCATTGGCAATATTTAGCAGCTATAATATATATGCAGAAAATGTTCTTCACTGTTAATATTATACAGCTGTCTTTTTATATTTAGTCAAGTTTTGACTAAATATTTTAACATCGAGGGGGAATCGAAACGAGGGTCGTGGTGTATGTGCGTGCGTGTGTGCGTGTGTGCGTGCGTGTGTGTGTGTGTGTGTGTCTGTGTGTGTGTCTGTGTGTGTGTGTGTCTGTGTCTGTGTGTAGAGCGATTCAGAGTAAACTACTGGACCGATCTTCATGAAACTTTACACGAGAGTTTCTGGGAATGATATCCCCAGACGTTTTTTTTATTTGTTCAATAAATGTCTTTGATGACGTCATATCCGGCTTTTTGTAAAAGTTGAGGCGGCACTATCACACCCTCAGTTTTTAATTAAATTGATTGAAATGTTGGCAAAGCTATCTTCGACGAAGGCCGGACTTTGGTATTGCATTTCAGCTTGGCGGCTTAAAAATTAATTGATGAGTTTGGTCATTAAAAATCTGAAAATTGCAATTAACATTTTTTTTTGGAAAACAATCCAAAAACAATTTCATCTTATTCCTCATCATTTTCTGATTCCAAAAACATATAAATATGTTATATTCGGATTAAAAACAAGCTCTGAAAATTTAAAATATGAAAATTATGATTAAAATAAATTTTTCGAAATCGATTTGAAAACAATTTCATCAGTTTCTTTGTCGGTTCCTGATTCCAAACACATATAGATATGATATGTTTGTATTAAAAACAAGCTCAGAAAGTTAAAAAGAATAGAGGTAACAGAAAAGCGTAACCACTACCGCGCTTTTCTGGCTTGTCAATTTCACTGCCATTGCCACGAGCGGTGGATTGACGATGCTACGAGTCAGTACGGTCTTGGTGACAAAGTGCAGTGCGTTCAGTTTCATTCTGTGAGTTTGACAGCTTGACTAAATGTTGTATTTTCGCCTTACGCGACTTGTTTTTCTTGCCTTCTTATTCAATTTACCTCAGTTTGTATGTTTAGTTTTTTTTAAATGTCTGATGAGTATAGTATTTCTGAAGCGAAGTGCGTATTTTATGGGTTTTTTTCAGTTCTAAGTGGTGCTAACAGCATACGTGACTCGGAAAAGTGCTATCCTTACCTTCTTCCTGATGACCGGTACAGCACACACTGCGGTCATCTGCTGCGCAGCTCTTTCCGCCCGCTGCTGTCCCTGCTGCAGGAACTGTCTCGCAGTGTTCCCCACTCTCGGCATGGTTAGTGTTATTGTGTGTGTGTGTGTTAGTGTTAGTGAGTGGGAACTCAGAACTCAGAACTCAGAACTCAGAACTCATTTAATTGTCATAAAAACACAGTAAAGGGTTTATCAGACACGAAGTGGATATTTGTAAAGACAAGAAGAAATATCGTCCATGGAGCAGTGATTACAACATTGTTATGTATCTGTAGTTATGTCATTATTGCGTATAATCATGCAGTTGTATACAAATTCAGCAAGTTGTTGCTGTATCGATACGTCTTGCATCGTCATCAGCTGACTCGGATTTCGAGCATTAACACGTGCATGTTCCATAAGCTGCAAGCGTAGATCATGAAATCTTGTACAACTATCCAGGAAATGGAGCTCGTCTTCAATTACGCCACACACGGTGCACTTTCTATCCTCTCTGGGTGTGTTTGTGTATCTCCCCCTTTCGATTTTTAAATCGTGACCGCTAATACGCAATCTACACAGTGCTTTTCTGTGTTTGGGGTTGGTTACACATGTCAAGTATGCTTCACAGTCGTAATCGCCGTCAGTAATTGTGTTGTAGTATTGCAGTTTTGAGCCCTCAGTCTTCTTTCCTTGCCAAAATCGTACGTATTCGTATTCTAGTCCTCGTCGTAGAGTTTTCATCAGCGCATTCTTTTGGACTGCTGACTGAAGTATCCAGTTATGGTCCAGTCCGAGGTTACCTATGATTGCTCGAATGAAATGTGTGTGTGTGGGTGGGTGCGTGTGTGTGTGTGTGTGTGTGTGTTAGTGTATGTTACTGTTAGTGTGTGTGTGAAAGTATGTGTGTGTGCATGTTCGTGCGTGAGTGTGTGCAGTCATGTGTGTGTGTGTGTTTACAATTATTTTTGCTGTTTTAATTTGCATCATATTACTTTCATGGGTTTGTGCAATGATGGTAGGCTTATACATCGACATGCAGCATAGGGGAACCTGACAAATGGCCGAGTGTTACCATTGTTACAGAGCACAAAGTGAATGTTTTGTATATATATATATATTTATATTTGTCTTATAACTGCTCAGAAATGGTTAGTAATGCAAGCGAGTGGAACCTTCCCTAGCTGCTACCACCTCTTGATAATGAATGCTGGTCCATTATGACCACTTCAAAGAAACCCTGATCAACTTATTTCCTATACATCATTCAGCTTTTCACAATGGCCACCTTTCTATAAGGACATTAACTTTTGGTTGGTCTCTAGGGTGGTTTATAATTATAGTTCGGTTGTATCTACTTTTTCTAAACTGAATAATTGTTTCTGACTCAATATTCCTTGTTTTTCTGCTTTTGTGTTTAAAAGAATCTTAAAAGGTTGTACCTTTGGAAATCGTCTGCCCATCACCTCTTAGTGTGTCAGTAACGCAAGTTCCTGGCTACTTTGGGAAACGTTGCAGGGAAGTTCATGCCTACTTTATCTTTATGTTAGAGTCCTGTGACCTGATTCCTCAGTACGGCCTTGACTTGAGCCTAGTGTCGGGTGTGTCGTCACGCTTGCTGTCTTCCTGTCGCCTGTCTCACACCTGGTGTACCGACAAGCTGCACATGTCGCTAGCCTCCTGGAACATCAAGGCCTATCTCTTTGTCTCCAACACGGATCTCAAAGTAAGCAGTTGTCTTATTTCTACCTGACTGGATCCATCACCTTTATTTCACTTACCAAAAGTCTTCTTTTCCACATCCTTATTTCTCTGCCCCCCGCATGTCGTAAGAGGCGACTAACGGATTCTGTTTCTCCTTTTACCCTTGTTGAGTGGTTCTTGTATAGAATATAGTCAATGTTTGTAAAGATTTTAGTCAAGCAGTATGTAAGAAATGTTTAGTCCTTTGTACTGGAAACTTGCATTCTCCCAGTAAGGTCATATATTGTACTACGTTGCAAGCCCCTGGAGCGATTTTTTGATTAGTGCTTTTGTGAACAAGAAACACTTAACAAGTGGCTCTATCCCATCTCCCCCATTTCCCCTATCCCATCTCCCCCCTTTCCCTCGTCGCGATATAACCTTCGTGGTTGAAAACGACGTTAAACACCAAATAAAGAAAGAAAGAAAGACTTGAAAAAAATGTTGTTTTTTGTTGTTTTTAAAGCATTATACTGGACAAAAAAATATGCAACACTGCGTTGTAAATTGGTTTAATCAGTTCAGTGCATGTGCTCTACAGTTTGTTTTCAAGAACGCAATTCAAAGAACAAGATAAAAGAGGTATTGCTTTATTAGGGGACAGTGCAACTGCACGTACTACATACGGTATATGATCGTTTACAGATGCTGCTAGACATCAGTCAGCGGTCAGTTCAGCTGCTGCAGACAGTGACCAGTGGAGCTCCTTCAACACCGCACACCACGCTGCTTGACCAGCTGTCTCTGACACACATCACTGACGTTCTGCAACAGTGTAGTCTGCTCAACACTCAGTTACAGGTGTGTATGGTTTAGATTGTGATTATGTGTGTGTGTGGGGTTGGGGGGGGGGGGGTGTATTGATGAATCTGTTTAAAATGTGAATTGCCTCTGCATGACTGTCATTTTTTTCTAACCCTGCCATTTGATGACTGATTTACAGAATCTGGAAGGGTCAGCGCTGAATCACTTCACAGAGAAACTGGGTGTCAGGGCAGCATCCTTCTTCCAAGAATACCTCCCTCCTGCCAAGTTATGGAGGCGTAAAGTGCCAGCAGGTATGTGTGTGTGTGTGTGTGTGTGTGTGTGTGTGTGTGTGTGTGTGTGTGTTTGTGTGTTTGTGTGTGTGTGTGTGTGATTGTATGTTAGTGTGTGCGAGTGTGTGTGTGTGTGGGGGGGATGTCTGATTGTGTGTGTGTGTGTGTGTGTGGATGAGGGTTGGACTATTCTGATCAGCAATTCATTTGACATCAGTAATATACAGTGGATGACATGCAGGCAAATCTCTTTGCTATTCAAATTCAACATTGAAACTAATTTTAAGATACTTATGAATTGCGCAGAGTTCCCAGAGGACCCCAACAGCTATGTGGGTCAGCTGTGGGAGAGCCTGCTGGCCCCGGTGATGGAGGGCGTGGTCAGACTGCCGGTCAGTGGTCAGCTGGAGGTTCTGACCGCTGTCATCACCAGCGTCTGCACAGCATGGACAGCGGCCTTCCTTAGGGAGAAAACCAAGTTCAGGTTGGTGGAACTCTGGAACTATAAAGTCACAGGGCTTCCACCCCTTCGTGGTCGGCTGGGCGTTAAGCAAACAAACAAACAAACAAACAAACAGGGCTTCCACAATGTAATTGCTTTGGAAACAGACTAGAACTCTAAAACACCAGGAATTAATGTTGACTTTTAGAAAAAAAAGAATCATTTTTGTATCCTCTCAGTAAGGTTCAGGTGGTGTCTAGACTGAGTGTCTATGCAGGATGACAATTAAGAATGTGGCAACGTCCGCCTTAAGCTTAGATTCCTGGAATACATGTACATTTGATGTATTTTAAATCTCATTTAACTAGTCTCTGGTTGATTTTAACTTTGTTGTAAAGTGTATGTTATCTCTTTAAGCAAAACCTCTTTTCAAAATGAAGTGGCCAGAAAGGTCTTTCATGTCCACTGTTTAGACATGATTACGCAGAACAATAATTATGATTTTCATGGAAAGGAGCACCGCTAAGGTTTTCAAGTAAAGGGAGACAACTCTCTGCATAGAACACAACCACATCTCGTGATTGCCTCCCTTTCTATGCAGCTTGTTTGGGGCCCAGCAGCTCGGAGTGGACTTTGAGACGATGCGCACAAGCTTCTCCAACACCACTCTGGCGGCAGACGTGAGGAGAGCGGTGCCAGAGCTGTCCATCTTCAGACAGCTGGGCGGCATCGTGCAGCTACTGAAGCGCCAACCCTTGCGGCGCCCCACCGGTCGCTTCAGAGACTGTTCCACGGAAGATCTCTGTAAGTTAATTTATCAGCGCTATCACCACTAATGATTTATTTAAAAGAAAGCAAGAAGCAGTTCATATAAGCCGGCCAAAAACAAATATTTGGACTATCACCCTTTCATTCTGTTTGAAGATCTGTGTAAGTTATCAGCGCTATCAACACTTGATTTATTTAAAGCAAGCAAAACCAGTTCATTTAAAGGCATATGTACTCGATGACTATACACGCTAATTGCTTTACCAACAGCTGGAGACATGCTAAATTAAGTTCCCTGCAAAATATTGTGGTCTAGGACCCCTTCAATGTTGAGATATGTTAATTTTCATTTTGATCTGGATCGTCCTATTTATAGATTTGGCAACACATGTAACGTTGATGCAAGGGAGCTAACACCGCGGCTGTGTTGACATCCTCACTTTTTCAGAGGCTAGAACAAGCTGTAATGCATGTATTATGGTCCGCGCATGGTGACATATCGTCATTATATGGTCTTATGGTGCGTTTGACATCGATTATGGGCAAACTACACTTTGTAAACACGGGAGCGCGTACATATGCCTTTAAGCCGACCAAAAACAAATATTTGTACTCACCCTTTTATTCTGTTGAGGGTTTTAGAAAAATGAAGGCAGCGAAAGAGAGAAGATTGGCATCAATCGCCCTCTTTAGCTTTCTTGCTCAGGAGTAATTGAGATCTCTTAAAACATCATTATCCTTTATTATAGCTATGATCCAAAAGTGGTTATTTGACTATACCTCTTACCTGTTTCTGTTTTAACTTTTCATTCTAAACTTTCAGTGTGGCTGTTGAACCAAAGAGAGTGTGTTCTTGTTTTATACAAGTACATATTTTGCATAATTCCCTGAAGGACACTGTCTATTACTTTCAGGGTTTTTAGTGTCTTACTCAAGATATATTTCATGTGCAGTGAACTTATGTGATGTTGGCTTCTTAATTGATGTAGTGATTCCTTTTGCTGGTTTTGTGTGTGTGTGTGTGTGTGTGTGTGTCGGGGGGGGGGGGGTGGGTGGGTGTGAGTGAGTTTCAGAGGGGTGGGTGTGAGTGAGTTTCAGTGCACTAGTGTAACAAATTAATGTAAGGCAGCAGTACGTCATGCCTTAATCTGTAAGCCTGTGTTGCTCTTTTCCAGCGTGTGAAACAAGAGCAGTAAACCACAGCCCTAGTGCCAGTCGCTCAGAGTTACCCGCCAACATGGAGGAGTCACATGACGCCAGTGACGTCTGTCTCGTCCCCAACCCTGAAGAGTGGCTGTCCCTGCGTGCAATTGGTGGAACTCGCTCCTGGCGTTTCCCATCATGCTTTGGGGCTGACTCGAGCCAGCGATGATGAAACATTGGGTGTGACAGTGATCACCAAGAATGAATGAACTGCCATGATGCTGAAACTTTGGGAATCATTGTGTTGTACTAGCCAAAATCAAACAACTCTGAGAGAATATATTGTGATAAAAACTTTAAATCATCATTTTGATAACAGGATACTACGTTGTACTTGTAAAATATTCTTTGCATAAATAATTAAATCGATGAAGCTTTTTCAAGCTGTTTGGAAAAGAAAACTTAATAATTATTTAGAGAGACCATATTAAATTTGCTTGTGAGTAACCTTGGGAAAACTTGAATGCTGTTTGTGTCTTTTATCAGGTCTTGTTGATTGCACGACTTTCTGAAAATAATTGTTTGTTGTCAATCTGAAAACAGCTGGTGGAATAAAAAGCCAAACACAGAATGGCAAAAGAGAAAGAGGAATGAATGTGAAAATTTTATGTACCGGTATATATATCAAAGTAATTGGTAAGCATGCATCTGTCGACCATAAGCTATTGATGCCAGCTTGATTTGGACATCCTTCTGTGTCATCCCATTTTGAGGAGCTCATATACTAATATTTTGATCAACAACGCTGACTGTATTTTGTTCTTGGCATTATCGAAGTGAAAGGAGATTTCAAAATTGTGTACTACTATTGAAGTGTAACCGCTTACAATTCAAACTCATAGTCCAGATGCTGCAGACCTATCATTAACGCAAATCAGTAACTAATGCTTGAATGTTCACCAACTCATTCGCACATCTGCAGACCCTATTGAACCATATTAGTCTTCCAAATCTTGGGCTGTTTTGATATTTGCCAAACAAATCAAAAGTGTGCAGCTTCAGACACAGTGTGATAAGAAACTAATTTCTCTTATTGATTGGAATCAGTAACAGACTATTCATATTGCTCTGTTTGGTAGACAGCGTATATACCTGCCTGAGCAGTTTTGACTCTTGTACACATGGCTGGTTGAATGTAACAGCATAACTCATTCAGACTAACAATTTCTACTGCAAGTAAAGACATTGACAGGTACATATGTTTGCATAAATGAACAGAAACAGATACATGTAGGAGGCATTATAGTGCGCAGAAATGCTAGAACATGCACATACACACAAGCGCCCAGCTTGCCCTGCATACCTGCATTTACAGTATAACTATAAGTCTTTGAGTGTTGGAGATTGCACAAGTATAGAAAACAAAGAAGAAAAAAATTCTTTACTCACGGTCAGTATCTCCTTGTTGATTATGGAAGTATGATTTGTAATTTGTAAAATTGTGGTGCCAGCAGAATTACTGTCCTGTCTGGAGTTTATGCAATACCAAAATTATCGATTGCTTAAATTGTTTCTGCAATTCCCATGACATGATGTGGTTTCTGTTCCTAATAGTCTAGCAGTGTCAAGGTTGTGAAAAAGGTCTTAAGCTATCGGTTCTTTCTCCTTACCTTGTGAGCTACCCTTCCAGCACAGGCTTACCTATGACTTACCTTTCACCTACCTCAAAACGAGCATCAAATCAAAATGCAGTGGTCACATTTGTAGATTGAAAGCAACCACAGTGTGAGGATTCTTAGAAACCATGAATGTTGAGATGAAGTACGCAATGTGGGGTAGCTGATCACTTTGTGTGTACATGTGTACTTACTTTGTGGTTTATTTACGAGGGACAATTGATACAGGAATCGTATAAGTTGCAATCATGCAGTTGTAGTTGCTGAAATGTTCAACTAACAGGCTTTTTTTGGCTAATTTTTTTCACAACAAGATGTTAAATGGTTTCCTTTCGCATTGCAGTAGCACCCTAAGGCATCAGTATGTATACTAGCTGGTAGGAATTAAATGCAATGATCGCACTATAGTTACGCACCATAGCAATTCAAATATTTGCATTGTTGTAGCAAACACCATTCTTCACTCAGTTGGCGTACGTGTGCTCACATTTGTGGAAAATCTTGCACAAATTAAACGTCAATATTTTGCAAAGGAAATGAAAAAAACGTTTCAAAAGCATTCATTCAGCCGTTCTTTTTTATATTTAGTCAAGTTTTGACTAAATATTTTAACATCGAGGGGGAATCGAAACGAGGGTCGTGGTGTATGTGCGTGTGTGCGTGCGTGTGTGCGTGCGTGTGTGTGTGTGTGTGTGTAGAGCGATTCAGACTAAACTACTGGACCGATCTTTATGAAATTTGACATGAGAGTTCCTGGGTATGAAATCCCCGAACGTTTTTTTCATTTTTTTGATAAATGTCTTTGATGACGTCATATCCGGCTTTTCGTGAAAGTTGAGGCGGCACTGTCACGCCCTCATTTTTCAACCAAATTGGTTGCAATTTTGGTCAAGTAATCTTCGACGAAGCCCGGACTTCGGTATTGCATTTCAGCTTGGTGGCTTAAAAATTAATTAATGACTTTGGTCATTAAAAATCTGAAAATTGTAAAAAAAAAATAAAAATTTATAAAACGATCCCAATTTACGTTTATCTTATTCTCCATCATTTGCTGATTCCAAAAACATATAAATATGTTATATTCGGATTAAAAACAAGCTCTGAAAATTAAATATATAAAAATTATTATCAAAATTTTTTTTTCGAAATCAATTTAAAAACACTTTCATCTTATTCCTTGTCGGTTCCTGATTCCAAAAATATATAGATATGATATGTTTGGATTAAAAACACGCTCAGAAAGTTAAAACGAAGAGAGGTACAGAAAAGCGTGCTATCCTTCTCAGCGCAACGAATACCCCGCTCTTCTTGTCAATTCCACGGGCACTGCCTTTGCCACGGGCGGTGGAGTGACGATGCTACGAGTATACGGTCTTGCTGGGTTGCGTTGCGTTCAGTTTCATTCTGTGAGTTCGACAGCTACTTGACTAAATATTGTATTTTCGCCTTACACGACTTGTTTTCTTTTTTTTGTTGTACTTGTTCATTGGATTCTTGTTTTTTGTTTAGATTATTTTATTGCTTAGCCTTGGGTATAATGATGTGCAAACAATACGTCATCTTTTTCTTTCCATTTGGAGACCAATGTTGTTGTTATAAATTGTTTCAATTTTTGGGTTTGGTTGCTTGCATGAACACTTTCAATGGGCAAATATAAACTTATTTTATGCGAGATTTAAAGTTAGATAGAAAAACCTTATTCATGTACATAATGTGTGTGTTTATGTGTGTGCGCATACATGCATGCGTGTGTTTGTTTGTGTGTGTGCGTGCATGTGTATGTGCATGTGTATGTGTGTGTGTTTGTGTATGTGTGTGTGTGTGTGTGTGTGTGTGTGGTGCATGTGTGTGTGTATGTGTGTGTGTTTGTGTATGTGTGTGTGTGTGTGTGTGTGTGCTCTTTTTTAAAAAGAATTGTGTATATAAACCACAAGTGCAGACACAGTGATGACCCAGTTAATATATATATCGATCATGCTAGTCAGTTGTGTTTCTGTTTAAATTTGCTTTGTTAATATTCATAGTAATTTTATTGACCAAGCTCCTTGGTTTCTTTTTGTCTCTTTGCGATTGTTTGTTTTGTTTTGTTTTGTATTTTCAATGTAAAGTTTGTGTCTGGATTCTAAGTTTTGTTTAAATTCCATTAGCAAGTATACTATTGAGATTGAATCTGGCATATTACTTTTTTTTGGTATTACAAAACATATATTCTTTTATGGTTTATTGTGTGTGTAAGAAATAAGCGCAACATTCTGAATGCAGTGGTTGTTTTAGACTCACCGACAAAAAATACCCCAAAAAGTGTGTGTGTGTGGTTTGTAGACTTAGATGATAAGCATGCATGTGTGTGTTAGCAATTTTTAGAGTGTAGAGCTTTGTTAATTGATGGTGAAAGGAGTATATGACATGCACCTGTTTGTGTGCTCTTTCATTTTGTCCCCATTTTGCCTTTTTTGGCACCTGTGCTCCTGGCGTATGTTAGAATTAGATAGGCTTATACATTTATGTTTCACAATAGATCTTTTTTCAAAGGATTGTTATATAGTTTTAATATTCTTAATGGACACAGTTGACTGACTGATTTTAAGGAATAATTGTGGAGCTATATTCTTGTGCAGTGGAGTAGTTACCCCATTAACATTCGGAAATGCCACATCAATCCCATGCTATCACTATCCCCTCCCCCCCTCACCCTTCCCTCCACCTTCTGGCCTCCACCTCATCCAAATACAGTACTGATCAACCCCTGGCCTTCTGTTGTTGCTGTGAGTTTTTATTTCAGACTCGATTCTTCCATCCAATTGATTGTCCCGGTTTCCATTTTTACATTTAGTCAAGTTTTGATTTGTGCTTGATTTCTTCTAATCCAATTTCACATAAAACATGTCTGTCCTATAGCTACGAAAGTGTAAAAAAAGACTGCTAATGTTCCAGAATCGAGAATCAAAAGGCAAGAATGGTAAGATTTATGGAATGTTTGACAGAATCGAACATTCAATCGAACCTGTCGATCTTTAAAGTGGTTGAACATAAAACAAAACAGACAGATACTACTAAGGCCAAGTTATTTTGCCAAAAAACAAAGACCTTTTTTTTCTCTTTTTTTTTCCAAATGCCACAAAAATGTCTAGGGTTGAGCGAAAAAATAGGGTCGGTCGGGATACCATAAACAGACTATTTTTTGTTGTTGCCTAATGCAAAGATGAATACTTATCTTTGGCTCTTTGCTTAATTTGCTCCGATCAAGATCGTAATTTTGCATCATTAGTGATCTAGTGTGTCTCAAGTCCACTTTAAGCACTGATGTTCTAGCAAAGAAGATAGAGCTCGGCTATTCATCAGCTAAAACTCAAATTTGCATTTATCTTCTAACGTGAGTACAGTATTTTTTGGTCTCTTTGTTGTTCGCTCTCACGTGCAGTCGCCATTATTATTTTGCTTTTTTATTTATGGTTACAATTTTTTTGGTCTTACTTCGTAGTTAAAGTTTGGAAGATTTCATCCCACCTCCTGGCAGAGACTCGACTTGGACCCTAATTCCAATCCCCTTTCCCCAACCACCACCCCCGATCCACTCCTTTAAATGTTTGAGACTTTTACCCTCAACCGCCATCACCAACCACCCACTAACATTACCTGCCACACCCCCCTCCCCCCCTCACATCCTGTCATCAGTTGTGAAGTTGGGAATTTTACGGTGACATCATGCACTCTCCATGCCTTTGTTCCCTGCCCTGGACTTAACAAGAGACTGTGATAACATTGTTTACTTTTTTAATTAAATTAATTAACCCATGTCCGTGTGAGATTGGCATCAGTGGTGTTGTCCTTGTGTTGACCCAGACCTGACCATTTTGATTTGACCAGTCCCCTGATCGTAACACACATTGGATGGTGAACACAGCCAATAAACCCTTCCACAGAAAACATGATTGCAGTGTTTTGTGTGCTTAGAATTGGGTGAATGAGTATAAATGAGCTGTGTGTGTGTGTGTGTGTGTGTGTGTGTGTGTGTATGTGTATGTGTGTATGTATGTGTGTGTGTGTGTGTAGTGTGTGTGTGTGTGTGTGTGTGTGTGTGTGTGTGTGTGTGTGTGTGTGTGCTTGCGTTTCAAGTGTGCTTGCTAGTGTGTATGCGTGCACGTGTATGTGTTTTGTATGTGTGTGTGTGTGCACGCACTCACGTATGTGTTAGTGTGTGTGTGTTAAATAAAACGACCAGGTTTTAATCAGAGCTACAAAGCTTTTTAAAAATTTAATTATTTATTTTTACATGGAACTAAGTAAATTTTAAGGGGATTATTGTCCGTCAGGACTTAATTGCCTATATTGGACATGAATTGGTGTATACGATTCGAGTTTTACGTGACGCCCTCACGGCTTTTTGATGTATGCGTGTTTAGGTGCTATCAGCCATCTGCACTTTATGGTAGAATGACCAAGATCTTTAACGTGCCATTGTGGTGACACGGGGGTGGGAGATGGATACCGTCTCTGGGTCTGCACATAAAGTTGACCCGTGTCCGTCCCGGCCCGGATTCGAACCAGCGACCTCTCGATCACAAGTCCAGTGCTCTATTACATGGAACTGCACCAGACTTCCTCTTTCAATTTACTGCTTATTTGCAGGCTCTATGGTGTGGAACTTGATATTATCAGAGACATAGATACATAGATAGAAGACTGTATGTATGTATGACTCTGATATTATCGAGTTTACTGTTAGAAGCGTTTCACCTGATATGCTTTTTCTTGAAAATATTTTTTATACGAACAATCAAAAGAAATATTTAATTACTTACGTCCTTTACCCCTAGCGGAGCAGAGGCCATTGATTTAGATCAACATGACAAATTCCACGGGGAGTTCATGTTATGGTTAGTACTGACAGACCGGACTGCGAAAGCTTTACTGGCGCCAGAAAAGGGGAGTAAGAACGCATGACATGACGTATTTAAATTGTTGCTTCCCTTCGGGCCATTGTTGAACACGAGCGCTTACCCACTCGCACAACTGAGGACTTGCGCGAAGCAGGAAGTCCAATACAAGGGTGGGGTAGTGCCACAGTGATATAGAATATCTGCACATGCACAAACGAACACAGACAGACACACTGTGACACACACACACAAGAACACTGACTGATACTGAACAGAAGCACACACCGTCACACACACACACACAAGAACACTGATACTGAACAGAAGCACACACCGTCACACACACACGCTTGATTACACACACAGACCCACACACACACTGACACGCACGAAATCACGCGCAAGCATCCACACACACACACACACACACACACACACACACACACGGGGCATTTCCCAATGTTTCACCAGTCTCAGTGTTCCCTCACGGTATATTTTATTTTTCTCCTCTAACATAACCTTATAGTCGGCGAAAGCTTACACATGGTCAAACCGTCAGCAAAACCCCTCTTGGACACTGTATGAGTGGACAGTGCAGCATTATTACGTGAAACAAGCATACCTGTACAGCATTTTGGAAAATAAAGCAACATTTTATGTTTAATAAAAGCATTATTTTCGGGGAAAGCTTTTTCATTCTTACGCGGTTTTTTTCACAAAGGTACTGACATTCATAACATTACTTTGTCGTTGTTTGACAATACACTAAAACTCACAAAAGACAGACGTGACAAATAGACAGACAGACAGACAGGCAGACGCACGCACGCACGCACACAAACACACGAACAAACAAACAAACAAACAAACAAAACACACACACAAAGTTATATTATGCAGACTGATACACAAGCCGATTAACCGCTTAGCAGAATAATGATAAATAAAAATAATATTCATGCTGTTCACAAAGCTATCTTTCATCATATTTTCATACATTTTGAAGGGTAATTTTTATGCTGAAGATCGAACGTTTCCAACAATAAACAGAAATACCATAACAACCACTAAGAAGCCCGTTGCAACTACCAAAGAACCAAGGAAGTGTGATATAGTCTGCCAAAGTCGGCGCTGAGCTACGCGGTCGAATGTGGGCAGAATAGCGCAATAGCCGGGTCGGTGTTCCGTGTGGAAGGTTCGGGGTTCGAATCCCGGCTGGGATAAGGGTGGAGATTTGTCCGATCTGCCAGGTCAACTTATGTATTGCCTTATACCCTTTCGTGTGAACACGCAAGCAATAGACCAAGGATGCGCAGAAAAGACGCTGAGATACGTGTCTGAGTTGTGTGGGTTACAGAAACCGGACAATACTAAGGCGCATCTCCGGAAAACGGAATATGGCTGCCTAAATGGTAGGGGAAAACCACCATACGCGTTAAAGCTTACTCGCGCAGAACACGAGTGTACCTCGGAATTGCAGCCCACACACGAGAAGAATTAGAATAAGAAGTGGGCAGTTACACATTGTAATCCGTCCTGGACGTCGAAACCAATGCTCATTAGTTAGTACTCTTCTTTTAGAGCTTTAAAGAATGCTGGTCTTAATAGAATGAAGGTATTTTCACTTTCAATCCACCCGCTTTGCTTACGAAAAGACAAGTAGGCACGTTTTAAGCATTGCAGAGCTTTGGGGGAGGGGGAGGGGTGACCGAACAAAGCACACAGAGAACCTTGCGGTTTACGCAGGTTATAATCGGTTTTTCGATAACGAACGCATGGCGTCTTGATTGTACATAATCAATTCAAATTCACAGTATTGACAGTCAGCCTCTCACTTTATTATTACATTTAGTCAAGTTTTGACTAAATGTTTTAACGTAGAGGGGGGAATCGAGACGAGGGTCGTGGTGTATGTGTGTGTGTGTGTGTGTGTGTGTGTGTGTAGAGCGATTCAGAGAAAACTACTGGACCGTTATCTTCATGAAACTTGACATGAGAGATCCTGAGTATGGTATCTCCAGAGGTTTTTTTAATTTTTTTGATAAATGTCTTTGATGACGTCATATCCGGCTTTTTGTGAAAGTTGAGGCGGCACTGTCACGCTTTCATTTTTCAACCAAATTGGTTGAAATTTTGGTCAAGTAATCTTCGACGAAGCCCGGACTTTGGTATTGCATTTCAGCTTGGAGGCTTACAAATTAATTAATGAGTTTGCTCATTAAAGTTGTCATTAAAATCGATTTTTCGCAAACAGATTTAAAATTGATTGTATCGTATTCTTCATCACATTCTGAATCTAAAAATATATACATATGTCATGTTTACTCTTAAAATGTGATCACAATTAACGAAAATAGATTAATTAGTCTTACGATTAAAATTTAAGAAATCGATCCAAAAATGATTTCATCTTATTCTTTATCATTTCCTGATTCCAAAAACATATAGATATGATAGGTTGTATTCAAAATAAGCTCAGAAAGTTAACAAGAATACAGAAAAGCGCGCTTTCCTGCTTAGCACAATACGCCACCGCGCTAATCTGGCATGTCAATATCACTACGTTTTGCACGTGGAAGGTGAGCGATTTCCTTCACGCGGGGATTGACGAAGCTGTACTGTCTTGGTGAACAAATACAGTGCGTTCAGTTTCAGCTTGACTAAATGTAGTAATTTCGCCTTACGCGACTTGTAACTATACTTGTTAATGATTACGTAGCAGGCCGATCAATGAAATAAAATAAAATACTGAGGCGCAGATTGCAAATTCAAGATTACTTTGGCTTGCAAAATAAATGGTCCCAGAATATGCCAATAGATTCTTCGCTTTCCTGGCTGACTTGAATTATACAGAAACACTTGCACGTCGTATTTGTCGGACCATACCGAAGCAGTTTGTATTCTCCCACAAGCCATTTTCTTCTTTACACTCGGCCAGGGTCACCTCTACCTCAAGCTCACAGATCCAAGGTCAAAATATCATTCCATATTCAAAACAAGACAGTTATACAGCATCTTCTCTTCCTGTCCTTACTTTCAAACACCAAGGCACTTCTGACACTCCCGAACTCGGTTCCTGCTTTCAGTGACAAGGTAAGCAACCTGAACAGTTCGCGCAGAAATAAACTCATGCTTTCAGGTTCACAACAGTTCGGGCATCGATCTTCCATGGCCAAATTCTATCTCATCCTCGGAACCGTCGATTTTGTGTTCCAACGACGATCTCAATCAGCAGGGCCAAGACAGGTCATGTTCCCATGAAAGCCACACTGTACTAGAAGTAGTACTCGCATCTTTGAATCTTGTCCCTTCGATCACGATTGTTTTTCAAGCAGGTTGATTCTTGGACACAGACGAAGAGCCGGAAGTGGAACTGTCTCCCTTGCAGGTCAGGGGGCTGCTTTCATCGCTCGTCCACCGCTCTCTGGAATTCAGCAGAATGATCTTGGCAGGGACCCCTCCTCCCGTTCCGTTGCCCACTTGTACCAACAAAGGCCCCTCTCCTGCACCATCCCCCCCATCGCTGCCTTTCACTCTGCTGCCGCAATCCGAAGACACACTCCCGATGCTTGGTGAGTGACTGAGGTTGTGACTGTGCAACGGCAGAGACCCTGAGCTGTGCTTAATACACAAGGGATGCCTCTCTCCCAAAGATGACACGTTTCCAGGGCTGGACGCGGTGTCTTGCTTCGTTGTATTCGGCTTACGATAACTGCTCCGCGAGCATTTAGACATGGTGTCCATTCTCCAGGAAGCCTTGGTAGGGCGTGTGGGATTGGGCGAACTGGTATCACGTGACACCTGACGAAACGTGGATCCAGCCAATGAGCGGTTGAGATACTTGCTGTCCTCACGCCGAGATCTGTGACGTCGCCACATTCGTCGTAGCTCGGAGTGAACCTGAAATGGAGAAACAATGGAATACAATTATCAGCCTGGTCAACAAAAATACCAAATAAACAGAAAGGAAAACATTTTAAGAGGAAAATACCTTCCTTCTTGATTAAACAATCACGAAAACTACTACCATTCTATTCAGGCTTTAAGCTGGGACAATTCACAGACTGATACACAAGTCAGTTACAAACGTTCTTCAGGGAGAAGTCAATACAGAAAGTATCCAGGCTATATATTTTGGGTATGTCTCCAGGTTGACGAGGCAAAATTAATTCCGTAAACTATTCCCAGTCTGAACAGTAAGTAGCCTGGATGATATTTTGTTGGTATTTGTCCAAGAGGCATGATGCTCTTATCCCATGCACATGCCTTTAGACAGATTTTTTTGTTAGTTTGTTTGCTTAACGCCCAGCCGACCACGAAGGGCCATATCAGGGCGGTGCTGCTTTGACATATAACGTGCGCCACACACAAGACAGAAGTCGCAGCACAGGCTTCATGTCTCACCCAGTCACATTATTCTGACACCGGACCAACCAGTCCTAGCACTAACCCGATAATGCCGGACGCCAGGCGGAGCAGCCACTAGATTGCCAATTTTAAAGTCTTAGGTATGACCCGGCCGGGGTTCGAACCCACGACCTCCTGATCACGGGGCGGACGCCTTACCACTGGGCCACCGTGCCGGTCTTTAGACAGATGAGTAGTGGTGTCCATGATCGCTTACATAAGATCAGAAAGAAGGGATGGGCATGTAGAGAATGTGATACGTCTGTAATGCCTATCTCTGATTTAATATTTTATGTTGCTAACCAGCTTTGTTGTTTACCGGATTAATGGTTTGTCATGTTGCTTTTAATTTATTCCGTTGACACTTTATTTATGCCCGACCGTGTGTTTCAGTGCCAATGACACTGAGCCTAAGTCTGTTAAAGTTTATTACGGCAACGTTTAAAGCAAATTCTTGGTCTCACCGAGCTATTCTCCATTAAAAATAAAAAAATAAAAAATTCTACATTAAGTATCTCCAACAGAGACATATTCTTTAAGAACCATCTAGCTCTGAACATGGAACTCTTCACCCTTTTCTTAAAAAAAGCTACGGTCATTGACACAACAAACTATAATTACATCTAATTTTAATCCCAACCCTAGGCCTCCGCCCCTTTCTTATCTCATCCAACACACACACACAGTCTTAGGTAAGAGCAACTGAAGTGTTCTTTTCTATCTAGGAGTCATTTTGATCGTGTAATTGCAGCAAGATAGAGGCACTGCTGTGTTTATACGACAGCCTGTCAAAACAAGGCGTTATCGGCACACATCTGTCACTGACGGACTGATAACCAATTATACGCAGAATTGAATACTTCTCTTTTTCGTGTTTTGAAAGATACGAGTAATGGAGAAGAGATACTTTGATTATATGGAAGTCACGTTTGCTTACATGGGTCAATGCAGAGGTTGAGAGAGAGACTGAGAGAGACTGAGAGAGACTGAGAGAGAGAGAGAGAGAGAGAGAGAGAGAGAGAGAGAGAGAGAGAGAGAGAGAGAGAGAGAGAGAGAGAGAGAGAGAGGATAATGATGGACCTTTATTTTTAGGATAGAGGTTCAAGGCTACGCCTTTTCTTACAACCTGTCCTTACATCTAATACAAAATTCAAATAAACAAGTAGAACCTAAAACGGACAAATAAGCAAACAAACATGTGTATGTATGTGCACGTGTGCACATGTATGTGTGTGTGCGAGCGTGCGTGTGTATGGATATGTGTGCACGTGTTTGTATGTGAGCGCGCGCGCGCGCGCGTGTGTGTGTGTGTGTGTGTGTGTGTGTGTGTAGGTGTGCGTGTGTGTGTCAGTCTGAATGAACGCGCGTAAGTATGTGCCGAATGCTATATGCGCTTGAAAAGGTATGCAGTTACAGCAGCGTTTGTTTGTGTGTAGTCACAGCACTGATTGTAAATATTTTGATCTTAAAAAAATGATGTAAAGGAAAAACAAACATTAGAACTGACAGGAATACTTACGTCTTCATTGAGGAAGCAGAACAACAGCGCAAGAATGAAGCCCTGAAAGAACAGAGAGACATTTCTTTACGACCAGCCGAGAACTCTTCTTACAATAACATTTAACACGATAAAGTCGATCCTGCAATGCGCACAAACGCATACATACACATAGACACACATAGACACACATAGACACAGACACACAGACACAGACACACAGACACAGACACAGACACAGACACAGACACACACACACACACACACACACACACACACACACACACACACACACACACACACACACACACATACCGTAAACTACCTTGTATACGCCAGGTATCGAGTAAACGCCCACCCCCTACTTTTGGTCAAATTCTGCGCACAGGGTACAATACCTAGTAAACGCCCACCCCCCATTTTCGTCATTAGAGTACAGGGAAATGAACAAAGATTTTTCAGTCTGCTGGTGTTTTTTTGGGATAAATTTCCTTGGAAATGTTTCGCGCGGAAGAGATTTCAGTGTGACAAGATCCCGTCGCTCATAAACATGTTTTCCCCTCATTGGGAGACAAACTGACAACAAATTATCTTTCAGTTTTAGAGACAAACGTGACTTTTCATTTTACACTTGATTGTGATAGTTGTTTATTCGCTTAAAACTGATTCTGATAGCGGTTTGTTCAGCGCAGACTTGGATTAAATCTTTTCCAGTAAGCATTATCTTTTAAAGTTATAAACTTGGTCACAGATAATAAGGTGGCAAGATTTCCTTCGTGGTTTGCTTGCAGAATTCCTTATATATATATGTATGTGTGTGTGTGTGTGTGTGTGTGTGTTTGTGTGTGTGTGTGTGTGTGTGTGTGTTGGTGTGAGTGTGTGTGTTTGTGTGTGTGTGTGTGCGTGTGTGTCACTGAGATAGGACAGTTTTGTGCATTTGAACACTTCCATGCCAAGCGACCAAAATATCGTTATTCTGGCAAAGAAACCGCTCCTGCAAAGGGTTTAGTACCTAGTAAACGCCCACCCCTAACTGTTGGGTAAAATTGGTGCTTAGGGGGTGGTGGGCGTATACAAGGTAGTTTACGGTACTTGCACGCGCAAGCACTTTGGGAACAGCTCACTACAAATGACATTCTACATTCTCTGTCAACAAATACAATTATAGGAGCATAACAAAAATAAGGCGGACATCATAATCATAATGACAGCAATTTTAAAGCTGAACAAATGTAAAAGAATAGTGTGTCTTGGCAAATTGTATTGCATAAAATAGCCTATGATCAACGTTGACCTGGAAATGTCTCTTGAGGATATTAACACACACAAGACAAAACATGTAATGAGGCCCATTAGATGTAACTTACAAAACAACAAAGCACATTTTCAAACTTTTTGAAGGTTTCGAAATGCTCTCGTTTTACGTCTAAATTATGTCGTTTGAATTGGTATTTTCCATTAAAGGCATTAGTGGGCTATTACGAAAGAAGCTGCTTTTTGATTTGCAAGCATTCAAGAATCTGAAAACCCCAAAAGGTTATTTTCAGAGCGTCCAAGTAATATGAATTTACTCTTATATGGATCAAATAATGTGTTGTTGGATTTTGTTTGTGCAATGAGTGCAATGTATAAAAAAAATTAAAAAAAATCTGCGGTTGGCGTACTCAAAAAAGAAGAAAGTAAGCGCGCTTAATATAGACAATAAACGTAAGGCAGAGTTAGGTGTGTTTTGCTTTGTTTGTTGTTAACATAAAGAGATCGTTTTACACTTTCCGACTCTGTGTAAGACACACATCTCGCAATACACTGTCCGCTGCTGAGAAAGTACAGTATACTTTTGTGTTTATGGTGTGTGTGTGTATGTGTGTGTGTGTGTGTGTGTGTGTGTGTGTGTGTGTGTGTGTGTGTGTGTGTGTGTGTGTGTGTGTGTGTGTGTAAGTGAGCATGTGGGTGTGGGTGTGTGTGTGTGTGCGTACGTACATGCCTGAGTGAGGGCTTGGATTCGAAGCCCGTGTTTGTGTGTGTGTGTGTGTGTGTGTGTGTGTGTGTGTGTGTGTGTGTGTGTGTGCGTGTGTGTGTGTGTGTGTGTATGTGCGTGTGTGTGTGCATGCGTGTGCACCCTAGCGTGTGTTTGTGTGTGTGTGTTTACCTGGAAGGAGTTGTAGCCCATCTCTATGTAGAGGTAGACCACGTTGAACTCGCCGTCATCCACCTCGGAGGGGAAGGCGACGAACAGCACGATGTACATGATGCCAAACAGCGGGATCAACACCAGGATGAACTTAGCAAATTTTCTGAAAGAAATGAAAACAAAATCATTTATAAATTTATTTTTTAAGAAACCTGTAAGCACAATCAACACTATAGGATGAATTTGGCGATTGTTTTCAAAAAAACAATTTAAATTTTTTTTTATTTTAGGAAACCCATTACAACATAAAAACTAGTATGAACACCCATACGTTTATATGACACAAACGCACACAAATCCTTGCAGGCAGAAAGAGAAAAGGGGCATCAAACTGCCGAGTATGGACGAATGCGTACTATAACAAACAAAGATAATGACAAAACAACTCCTCGTGTTGTCTGGAACCAAGGCAAAATCAACATTTGCTTTCCATCTCCAGCAGTCAGACAACAACAGACAGACAGACATACAGACATACAGACATACAGACATACAGACATACAAACAGACAGACAGACAGACAGACAGACAGACAAACAGACAGACAGACAGACAGACGCATACGAACAAGACGCAAACCGTGAAAAGTGTTTTTAAAGTTGTTTTTGCCTTTCTAGTAAATTTCCTGAGATCAACACCTTGACTTATATTTGACCTGGCCATCAGAAGCAGCAATGTTATATTTTCACTCTTGCGCTGTAAATCTTCCTAGACATTATGGATAGCTCAAAACCCCTAGCCTACGCATACGCGTCGTAAATCAGGATAATATACTGCAGTCTATAAAATACTCGTGAATACAACCTCCCTACTCCCCCACCCCCACGCCTTCCTCCTCCATAAATCCCTAGCTGCTTCTTCCCACATCCCAACAACATAACCTGTTCAGAACCTCACCAGCTCAAAATACGAGCCACGTAATCTGATTTCAGGTTTCGTCCTTTCCCAGTTTTTTTAACTTGATCTCCTGATACGAAACCTCTCAGAAACCCACCCCCTCCCCCTGAAATACGAGAAACATTTCTTCGCGATTGGCATCACCTGCCTCATACGTTAAAATGGTGCAAATATTCAGGCAACTGGATTTGAAAATAACTTAACTTCCTTCAATGTTAAAGGCACATTCCCCTTCTCGTGCCAAGTGAGGATGGTGCGGTGGATTACCACGTAGAGGTAGAGATGTGTGCTATTTGATCCATTAAACCATGGTTATAACAAGTACACTAAGGCTGCTGGTAGTATATTAAGGCTACTTTCTACTCACTCCACCCTATGAGCATGTAGGGCCTGACACCGTAGCGCTCAGTGATGATGGTGCGGTGAATGAGCATGTAGTTCAGCTCGCCGTCTCAGATTTGACCAGGCTTTTTGCATGGGATAAGACAATCCCTCCACTTGGACAGATACCAACATTGAACAGCCTGGGCGCATTTTGTGCACAGTTTTTGTTTTTTGTGTTGATGAATTTATTTCGTACAAGTCACTAATGGAGGATCTTATTCCATGTAAAAGCCCCGTCAGATTTGAGATGTTGAGCCGAACTGTTTTCACAAGAAGGAGTGATCATTTACAGACCGGTTGCGTCACCACACGCTTCCCAGGCTTTTACATACGACGATAGCATCCTTCCACTCGAACACATGCCCACATTTTCCAGTCTGCCTGTTTCCGCTGTGGAACGGGCCTTTTTTACTACATTAATTTCGCATATTACTGTTTGTGTCAGTCAACACAATTAATTCTGCAACAAGAATTATTACTCTACACAAAAATCGGACAGGCTGCAGAGCTGTGTACTCAAGTTATGTCAAAATGGAAGTATACTCTTATTAAAGGTAAATCATAAATGAATATCGACAGGTCTGTGTAGGTATTATCGCCTACACGGTCAGGCAGGTGCTCTTAACTTACCAAATGAATAATCTATGCATTGTTTTAAGAATCTGAAACGGCAGAAAGATATCTACGCAGCATTACCTGCCATATCTGTGAAACGATACAAGCAGTATGGCAAAAAAGAGTCCACATTAAAGATGCCTACCTGCTGGTAAGATGGTCACAGTTGAACCAGAGACTGATCACATCTAACGCACACTTATCTAAGTATTTTATTGCCTGTTTTTTTCCACTATAAAGACCATCGGGTTGATGTACTTGTGAATGTCTTGTTCTATCAACAATCAAAAGTTCCAATGACTAATATTCTTGTGTTTTGATTCTTGATTCCGGAACGTTCGCGGTCTAATCTGTTTGGGGATTTCTTCTCACCAAAGAGCTTTAATAGGTGTGCTAAATGCATCCGTTCGTATGGTCATAACTAAACCAGAAATCAACAACCTGCTTGCTTTCTGTGCAGGAAAAAAAACAAAAAAAGTCGCGTAAGGCGAAAATACAATATTTAGTCAAGTAGCTGTCGAACTCACAGAATGAAACTGAACGCAATGCCATTTTTCAGCAAGACCGTATACTCGTAGCATCGTCAGTCCACCGCTCATGCCAAAGGCAGTGAAATTGACAAGAAGAGCGGGGTAGTAGTTGCGCTAAGAAGGATAGCACGCTTTTCTGTACCTCTCTTTGTTTTAACTTTCTGAGCGTGTTTATAATCCAAACATATCATATCTATATGTTTTTGGAATCAGGAACCGACAAGGAATAAGATATTTAATTTTGATAATAATTTTTATATATTTAATTTTCAGAGCTTGTTTTTAATCCAAATATAACATATTTATATGTTTTTGGAATCAGATAATGATGGAGAATAAGATGAACGTAAATTTGGATCGTTTTATTAATTTTTATTTTTTTTTTACAATTTTCAGATTTTTAATGACCAAAGTCATTAATTAATTTTTAAGCCACCAAGCTGAAATGCAATACCGAAGTCCGGGCTTCGTCGAAGATTACTTGACCAAAATTTCAACCAATTTGGTTGAAAAATGAGGGCGTGACAGTGCCGCCTCAACTTTCACGAAAAGCCGGATATGACGTCATCAAAGACATTTATGAAAAAAATGAAAAAAACGTTCGGGGATTTCATACCCAGGAACTCTCATGTCAAATTTCATAAAGATCGGTCCAGTAGTTTAGTCTGAATCGCTCTACACACACACACACACACACACACACACACACACACACACACACACGCACACACACACACACGCACACACGCACATACACCACGACCCTCGTTTCGATTCCCCCTCGATGTTAAAATATTTAGTCAAAACTTGACTAAATATAAAAAAGAACAAGAAGAGCAAACGCTCGATCGAGTCACTTTCGCAGTTCTGAATATTATATGAGGCATCAGATGGACAGGAAGAAATTGCTATTCACAACACAATGAGTCACGTTCACATAAAATTTGAGCCCGGTCACTTTTATAGTTTCCGAGAAAAGCCCAACGTTAAGTTGTGTGTTGCCGAACAGAAAAGGCTAGTTATCTCCCTTGTTTTTCTGATAACGTTCGTAAAAGGTGTAAAGGATTGATTCTTTTAGCTCATTAGAACACGCGAGTGCCGAGACTATTAGATAATCACGTCACGCGGGTCCGAGATTACCAAGACTACCTACGTCAGAAAGATGTACGTCATTTCTTTCAGCCACAATTCTTTCTTTTATTGTAGATTTCGAAGGAAAAGAAATGTCGTGTCTGATCTAATTATTTCAATTGTAAAGGTTCTTAGCGACGAATTGTTTATAATACAACCAAGTGTGTACATCGCTAAGCAACTACGTAGATACAGAAACGCCGGAAGTAGAAGAACAGGCGTTAAGATCAACAGACCAGGCAAGGCGGAGAGCTCCAGTTTCTCACCATTAACCAGACGTATTAACGCTGCAGAGAAGGAAGCCATTAAACCAGCCATTTCGCCGTCTTGGAGGGTAACTAGTTGTTAGTTTGTTAGTGGATTTCGATCAAGAACGAACCAGATGACATCATATTCATTTGTCGCAGAGAATGCGTGTAGATGTGTTCTTTCTTCAATTAGTTTTGTCGTAGAATTAGTAGGATGAATATTGATAGGGTTGTCATTTAGGGAATGTCTGATATTTAACAGCTTCTACGTTTGATCGCAGGTTCGTATACGGGAAGACGAATCAGGCAAGACATCATCAACAGAGCTGCGTTCTAGAAGAGTCATCCACGTCATCGTCATCATCAAGTTCATCGTCGTCATGGTTCCTGTAAACATTGGTCATCATCGAAGGTCGAGAATTTTCTGCAGACTGTGATCGTCTAATGTGAATGGATCCATCGTCGTCATTTAATTAAGGAAGTATTCATTATATTTGTTTCATCACCTCCAAATTTCTAAAGAACTTTTATCGTCGTCCTTGGAATTGCAATGACTGAATGAGCCACGTTTCCGGAAAATGATCGATTTCATATCAACGAACAATAACCATAATTAAATTATTGTGAAGTGAAGAATTAAATCTAAGATATTAATGTATAACCTGAGTCAACTTTGTGCAAGACCGGGAAGCAGTTAAGAAATTATAATTCATGCTGTGGATTTCTGTTCTAAATTTCCTTGAACAAATTCAACCGATAGCTGAATTGTAATTGTAGTAAAAATATGGGATTTTAGTCTTAAGAAAGAAAAATCCGCATAACAAAAGGCTACAGATGTAAATACTTTGATGTAAAGAATAATCCTGCAAAGTTTCAATCACATCCGATGAACTTTGTCAAAGATATAAAATGTCTAATTTTTCCTTTGACGCTGACCTGTGACCTTGAAAAAGGTCAAAGGTCAACGAAACCATCGTTAAAGTGTAGAGGTCATTGGAGGTCACGACTAAACAAAATATGAGCCCGATCGCTTTGATAGTTTCCGAGAAAAGTCCAACGTTAAGGTGGTGTCTACGGACGGCCGGCCGGACGGCCGGCCGGACGGCCGGCCGGACAGACTAACACTGACCGATTACATAGAGTCACTTTTTCTCAAGTGACTCAAAAAAACAAGTCGCGTAAGGCGAAATTACTACATTTAGTCAAGCTGTCGAACTAACAGAATGAAACTGAACTCACTGCATTTTTACAGCAAGAGCGTATACTCGTAGACTGTTTAAACTGGCCAATTGATTTTGTTAATTTGATATTATCTGGTAGAGAATTCCATGTTCGGGTAGTGCTGGTAACAAATGACTTATTATACAATGCCATTCTTAATCTATCAATCAATCTCTCTCAGTAGGTTTTATGTTTATCTTATTTCATTGTTCATCAATGTACGTTGTAATGTACAAGTTGTTTCGTTAATCGATTGCATTTGTGTTGGAAAAGAAAAAATTAAGAGCAGCCATACGATTACAATCTTAGACGGGCGCAGTGGCCTAGTGGTTAGACGCCGGCCTCCCAAGCGAAAGATCGTGGGTTGGAATTCCGACCGCTGCCGCCTGGTGGGTTAAGGGTGGATATTTTTCCGATCTCCAAGGTCAACTTATGTGCAGACCTGCCAGTGCCTTGTCCCCCTTCGTGCGTACACGCAAGCACAAGACCAAGTGCGCACGGACAAGATCCTGTAATCCATGTCAGAGTTCGGTGGGTAATAGAAACACGAATATAAACAGCATGCTTCCTCCGAAAGCGGCGTATGGCTGCCTGAATGGCGGGGTTTGTTTGTTTGTTTATTTGTTGCTTAACGTCCAGCCGACTACGCAGAGCCATATCAGGACGAGGAAGGGGGGGATGAAGGGGGCCACTTGTCAAGCGATTCCTGTTTACAAATGCACTAACCCATTACTTGTGTCCCAGCAGGCTTTAGTAAAACTAAATTAATACCTACTGGAAGATTACCAGTTTCCAGTATGTTAAAATAGGCTTAACCTATCTACTGCTGGACTTACATCAGAACACTAACAGATTAAACTATACATGAATCGCGAGACAAGCGGCAAGAGAAGAGATTTTTGGAAAAAATACAGGTGAATGAGCAAGAAGGCAGAAAAAAGAAAAGAATTCATGAAGAAAAAGAGAGCATGACAGGAAAGAGGAACCAAAAATCTACCTAACAGCAAACTAGAAAGCTCCTGCGGTTCCAAAAACAGGAGGGGCCTTTAATTTCATAACCGCAGTGCCCCACTGCGGGAAAATGGCGGGGTAAAAACGGTCATACACGTAAAAATCCACTCGTGCACGTGGGAGTTTCAGCTCATGAACGCAGAAGAAGAAGAAGAAGAAGAAGAAGAAGAAGAAGAAGAAGAAGAAGAAGAAGAAGAAGAAGAAGAAGAAGAAGAAGAAGAAAATCTTAGGCTTTCAATGGATCTTCTTTCATCTTTCTTGTTTTAATATTATATCACTGTTCATCTTTGAAAACTGTGTTGCCAAATACAGATTAGAAGACCAGAATACGATACAAATCTTGTCTTTATTTAATTATCATTACTCAATCTTAATCTATCAATTCAATCTCTCTCCGTCCTTTCCTAACAGACTGCAGATGAAAGAAAACTTTAAACAACAATGAAATAAAAGAAAGGCCCTTTCAAGTAGCCATTCTTTTCGGGCCTATGGGCATTTTTTTAGATTCTGATTGATGAAACGCAAAACAGAAATCGACCCAGGTAGAATCGCTGACCTCAGGCGAGCAATAAAAAAACCTATTAAATCCGTTGTCCCAACTTCGATGATTTTTGTTCTCTCTCCACACGTGCCGGAGGGCAGAACATGTTCCAAATTCGCCAGACTGTGAGGCGCGTTTAAAACGTTTGCCAAAGATATCACATTTAAAATCTATTTTCGAGTAGTCTCTAAACTAAAAAAGATAAACCAAAAACAACTTAAAATAAAGTATTATCTCGAAACCTCATACACAGAACAGAGTCTCAATTTGCCAAATTATGAGGTGCGCTTATCGTATTTCGCAAATGATACCACATTTTGTTATTTTTGTTTTATCGCTAAAGTGTGCAAGATAAGCTTAATTCATCATTTTTGTTGATTCAAAACGTGCTGAATAGCACAACAGATTCCAAATTCGCGAGACTACAAGACGCGTTTAACTCGTTTCGGAAGCTCTATGAACATTATTTTTCTTCTTGCCAAAATGTGTTAGATAAGTCTACAACAACTTTTGTTCCGTTCTAAATAAAAGTATTAATAAATGTTTTGTATTGTCTATAACCCGGCTGTAACGTGTTACAAATTCGCCAGACAAAAAGACACGTTTAACTCATCCTACAATTTTTATATTTTAAAATTTTTTTTTATCGAAACCTGCAACATAGGCTAGTTCATACTGAGTTTCGTCAATTATATATTCATTTCACTTTTAATTTCGCAAGTGGCTATAAACTGTTTCAGAGAAACCTTGACCATCTATTATGTCTTCAAAGTTGCTTAATGGTCGGAGGCTACCGACTATGCGCGCGCTCACCATCGGCTCGCTTTCTTATCCCTGAAGGGGAGAAGTATGGCAAAAGTCAGCGAGCCACTTAAACTCAGTACTGGCTGGAAAGTTGGCACTTCGCTGTTCACATAACGACAATTTTCAACGAGGATTGCACAAGGTCGAATGAAACGTGACCCGCATGCCAGTGGTCAGCAATGTTTGTCCTGAGACGAGAGTCCAATCTTCACAGGGACAATGCAATAAGAAATAAAACGTCTGCCGCGTCGATTGCTATTTGCACAAAGAACTGACCACCGCTGGAGAAAGAGAGAGAAAGAGAGAGAAAGAGAAAGAGAGAGAGAGAGAGAGAGAGAGAGAGAGAGAGAGAGATTGAGAGAGAGACAGAGAGAATGAGAGAGAGAGAGAGAATGAGAGAGAGAGAGACAGAGAGAGAGAGAGGAGAGAGAGAGAGGGAGAGAGAGAGAGGGAGAGAGAGAGAGAGAGAAGAGAGAGAGAGAGAGAGAGAGAGAGAGAGAGAGAGGGAGATAGAGAAGATTACAAAACAAGTCGCGTAAGGCGAAAATACAATATTTAGTCAAGTAGCTGTCGAACTCACAGAATGAAACTGAACGCAATGCAACGCAGCAAGACCGTATACTCGTGGTCCACCGCTCACGGCATAGGCAGTGAAATTGACAAGAAGAGCGGGGTAGTGGTTACGCTATGCTGCATATAGCACGCTTTTCTGTACCTCTCTTCGTTTTAACTTTCTGAGCGTGTTTTTAATCCAAACATATCATATCTATATGTTTTTGGAATCAGGAACCGACAAGGAATAAGATGAAAGTGTTTTTAAAACGATTTCGAAAAAAAAAATTTGATAATAATTTTTATATATTTAATTTTCAGAGCTTGTTTTTAATCCGAATATAACATATTTATATGTTTTTGGAATCAGCAAATGATGGAGAATAAGATAAACGTAAATTTGGATCGTTTTATAAATTTTTATTTTTTTTTACAATTTTCAGATTTTTAATGACCAAAGTCATTAATTAATTTTTAAGCCACCAAGCTGAAATGCAATACCGAACCCCGGGCTTCGTCGAAGATTACTTGACCAAAATTTCAACCAATTTGGTTGAAAAATGAGGGCGTGACAGTGCCGCCTCAACTTTCACGAAAAGCCGGATATGACGTCATCAAAGACATTTATCAAAAAAATGAAAAAAACGTTCGGGGATTTCATACCCAGGAACTCTCATGTCAAATTTCATAAAGATCGGTCCAGTAGTTTAGTCTGAATCGCTCTACACACACACACAGACAGACAGACGCACATACACCATACCCTCGTTTCGATTCCCCCTCGATGTTAAAATATTTAGTCAAAACTTGACTAAATATAAAAAGAGAGAAGATAGTGTGAGAGAGAAATAGAAAGAGACAAATATGCAGAAACAGAGATATTGCAGCAGCGACAGACAACGACAGAGAGACACGGCCAGTCCAATCAAGTCCAGCTCGTGTCGGTGTAAAGCTTTACAAGCATCTTCGTCTTCCTTGACCTCGCGAAAACGATTCGTGAACTTTCCCGACCACGAAGTGGTGTCTGCTTTCCGACACTGGTGTAATCATCTCCCAGCAATTCAAGGTCCTTGTTATCGCGTACCGGGATGATTCAGTCATACAATTCAAGTTGTCAATCAGTCAGCCAACAGCCGGCGCAGAAATGAAAGCAGTCGTACAGTCAAGCCTGTAAGCTAATGACTGACACAGTGTACGCAGACTGACCTGTATTTTGAGCTCCCGACATGTCGATGATTACTGCGAACTCGCATAAACAGAACACGGAAGATGTCAAGGAAGAAGAAGAAGTTTATCTGGAGACAAAAAACCCAAACAAACACGAATGATTACATTACGATTTCAAATCATTGCCAAATAGGAGGCAAGAAATGTCGAAAACTTCAGTTAATAGCAAAATTAAGATAAAAAGCAAACAAAACAAAAACACAAACGCACAAAACAAAACAAAACAAAACAAATAAACAATACAAACAAGGAAGGAAACCATATATATTCAAGCACATAACATGAATATGGCTTTCTGGCTTTCTGGAACTATGAAGCATAATGAAAGCAGTGTAAGATGGCGAACGTTCATAGGACAGCTTTGCATGACATGACAGAAATTTCTTGTCCACTCCCATCAGTAAAACAGAAATGACATCTTACCAACACATGATGAAACAAACAGAACACTCCCCTCTCTCTGTCTGTCTCACTCTCTATCTCTGTCTCACTCTCTGTCTCACGCTCTGTGTGTGTGTGTGTGTCTCTCTCTCTGTGTCTCTCTCGACCCCACCCCCTCCACCCCCGCTCTCTCTCTCTCTCTCTCTCTCTCTCTCTCTCTCTCTCTCTATCTCTTTAAAGGAATGACCTTTTCACAATGAAGGAGTTCTGATGCCTGAAATGGTACACATGTCTGTCCCATCTGTCCTCTTAAAACGTTCCTCCATAAACCATTTTCGTCAAACCAATTAACTAAAACTATACGCATTCTAAGAATTGATCTAAGCCTATTTAAAGCCTGTCTGGTATATTCAGGAAGCTTGCTGTGGAATTCATTTCCTATTATAATGAGGGTCACCTTATCGCCATTTGCCTCCGGTATCTATCTCCAACTGGCATTTCGTTTCGAAGGCACCAATATAAGCCGTCGGCGTGATGTTGTTTTCACACTGATAAATGTAAATTTCATGAATATATGTTTAAAATAAGTGAAACATTGTTTAAACCACATCTTACCAACACAGTGGCAATCCAGGGTCCCTTTAACATCCAGAAGTAACCTTCGTTTTCTTGCATATTCCAGCAGCTGCAATCAGGAAGTTCCATCGTTTTAAAAACAAATTCTCATTCGAGAGGGATTGTGTTAATATCGAATGTGGGTGATAGGGAAACGAGAAAATAATAGCAGAGGAGTTAAACAGTTTAAAACGGTAACCCATGGCCATGTCAACAAGAAAACCAACTCTGGCAACGGTAGAATCCACCAAACAACAAAGTTAGGCATACTGGGGGAGTGGGGGGGGGGGGGGGGGGGAGGTAGGGGAGGGCGAGTATGTGCGGGCGGGGGGGGGGGGGGGATAGTGTGGAATTGGATGTGTTCACTCTATCTATTTACATTATAACATTCATTCTGGAAGGCCCAGTCACTGCCATTCGAAAACAAACTAATTATTGCAAACAACGTATACATGTAGAACCTAAGCGTAAGCAAAATGATGAAGCATGTATGAACAGCTCAGATCATGGGTCAATAAAGTGTTACACAGATGGTCAAAATTAAAGTACAAGATATTGCACTGGAAGTGGAACTACACTGTTGCTTAGTGTCTGTATGAGGCTACAAGGTGAAAATAGAAAAAGAAAAACACGATTCTTGACTTTGATGGGCTTTTTCTGCTCGTAAGCACACATTCTTCCATTCATCACAGCATGCCCCATTATTGAGTTTAAAACACCAATTAAATTTTTTTTGAATAAAACTCACAATTTTACAATAAGAATTTAGAGACCTGAATCAATTAGGTATATCCTACTTAGTTTGACTTTTGCGAAACTAAGTAATTACACATTTAATTGAATCAGTCAGACAGACGGAGACATAGAGAGACAGACAGAGGGCAAACAGAAATCTGAGAAAGAAACCCCTTTAAAAATGTTACCATGTTTGAAATGAAACATCGCAAGGTGAAGCCATAATTCATCACCTTTCAGTATGACGTCATGAGCGTGTTCCACACTTGAAATGACGTGTTTTTATCATGTTGTCAGCTGCACGGAGCTTGGAAGTATAATTTTCATTCAACGATCCGAGTTTGTTAAGTTTTAGCCTATTTTCAACGTCAAACACCATGAAACTATATATATTTGGAATCAGAAAATGGTAAGGAATAGATAGAAGTTGTTTTTAAGTGTCTTTTTTCATAAATAAAGATAGTGGTTATTTATCGGTTTTCTTCATTTTTAAGCATAATTATCAATACAAAACAACAAAACTATATAGTTTTAGATACAGGACGCAATAGGGAATACACCAATATAATTTTTTTGTTTCAAATATTAGTTTTTAAAAATTTGAAAAAATGACATATTTCGAACAAACATTTCAATAACAAAACTTTAAGTGACCAAACTGAAATGCAATCCCATAATCCGGCCTAGATCTGAGATTGTGTGATAAGAAATTCGATCAAATTGATGAAAAACTGTAACTGTGAAAGTGCTGCCTCGACCTTTTGGCAAACGGTAAAATATGACGTCATCAAACTGTCCTATCAATAAACGGGAAAACCTTCTATGAGAAAATCCAGTCAAAAATATCCATATCAAATTTCATAAAGATCCACTCCGTAGTTTTTGAAATATGATCTGCAGTGTGAAAAAACGCCCATAACGCCCAAAACGCAAATGATTTGGTCGTGTTCTGCTGATACTATAATGTTTTTCTTTCCTAAAACACACTATAATAGTAGCCTTTCCCAATGTCTATGCTAAAACTGACTTGTCTGTGTTGTCAATGATTTTGCTACAGTGTGAGAACACAATCTCACGCCCATAACGCTGTGACACGAAAACTTATTTGGTCGTGTTTTGCCGATACTGTAATGTTTTTCTTTCTTAAAACACACTATAATAGTAGCCCTTCCCAAATGCAATGCTAAAAATGACTGGTCTGTGTTGTCAATGATTTTCTGCGAGAATGCGATCTATCTGTTTGTCGCAAAGACCGTGTGACACGAAAGTTATGAGCTGAAGACAAAATCTGCTGAGTGCAATTACGTTTCAGAAGATAGTTGGTTAAAACAGTTTATCACTCAGACACGCAAAGGAACACTATAACTTTATTATTCAGGCCACATTTGCTTTCCTTTGTCATGTATGAAAGTACTGGCCTTGGTTGAAGAAAGTGACCAGTCGCTGTGCAACAAATTTGTCGCCATTTTCCGCCGTGTTTTGTAAATAAAACGTGTTTACTACCCACACATACAAAACGATGCTGTTGTTTCTTTTTATTTTCTTATTGTTTGATTCATGCTTAGCAGTTTAGTATGCTTTGTTTTCTTCTCAATTCAATGGATGGCTATAAAATAAGCATTTAAATGTGAAGGTGTTAAAATGACCCATGATCTGAGCTGTTCACATGTATGAAATATTTGATGCTAATCAAATGACTGCAGATCTAGATTGTTTTTCACTTTAAATTTGTGTCTTTTTCTTTCTACGTCATGAAGATCCAAACAGTCAAACTTATTACTCCAGTGAATCCCAAAAAGTTTACTCACAATGTATTCTCAAATAAATACTTGACGATGATCCATGGTATAACAATCACCCAAGGAATGGCTGAAAAAAGAACAGAAAGATAGATGTAGTCCTAAACAAATGCATTAAATTATCAAGTATTAGCATTGATAGTTTAAAATAAACGCCAGTGGTAACATACAAATAATACTCTTTGGAATTCTCACTATAAGCGACCACAATTAGTGTTTATTTCATTGTGGTAAATTATCAATTATACTAAGTTAAAGGCTTTGACTGAACACTGTGACATGTCCCGTTTCAAGCATCCCGCATTGATTGCGCAAAGGTATAGACAAAGAAAGAAACAATAACAACGGAAACAAAGAAGGAACGAAAGAAAGAAAGAAAGAAAGACAGAAAGAAAGTAATGCCACGAAATAAGATAGATAATGGAAAAAAAAGAAGAAACAAAACTGTCCACAATAAAAATCAAACAAAGAACATTCTTCTTGTAACCTCTCAGACACACACATGCGTTTTGCACAGCCATTCCCACACAAACACAAACATCGTACGCATTTAAGCGACCTCATAAACTACATGCACATTAGAAAAGCTGTACACAACACCCAAATATATTTCGAACAACAAATATTTAACAAAAAGCTCTTTTGAAGGTGAAACATTTCCTTGGCAAGAGCTGTCAAAGGATTGAACTGAACACGAGAGAAATCACAAAATATTCTGCGAGCAATTTATGTGTGCGTTTTTATGGCTCTGTGGCAGGAAACTATGCTCGTGACAGATTAATGTCGGATCGATGCCCTTTACAAACAGAAAATGAATTAAAATCATGATTTTTTTTAAATTCACTTAATTTTATTCCATTCGATTTTTCTTGTATTGTGAGTAACGAATAGAACATCATTTTTACGCACAATTCATCACGTACGTGATTGTCATTTACTTCCTGGTCGGAGGTTATTTTTTTGTTTGTTGTTTTCGAGTTCGCATTCTTTTGCTGATCTCGTTGTAATATTGTATCGTCTTTTCCCCTTGTCAGAAATCCACTTCATGTGATGAGCATTGTTTTGCTGTCAGGATTAATATATCGTGATGTTACAAAAACCATCAAGAGCGATAATGCTAACAAATGTCTTATCATAATATAGCATTGCCATCCGTATTTTTTATACATAATATATGTTTGCTGTTGATATGAATGCCCGTCGAAGAAAAATTAAGAATTATGATCATAAGTGTTAACTATGTATGAGAACATTGTCCGCACAGACTGTATCATCATGGAGAAGATGGTCAAACCTATATCTATCTTTATTTATTCATTTTACCTTTCTTATTCTTTATTTTTATCTTTTAGCAAACTAAAATTTTTATCACTGCGGTTTTTTCATAGAGCATCACCGTAGAAAGTCAATTTCCTTCTGATTTTCACCATGCATAATGTTTACAACCCTGTAAACTTTGAAACCACGGAGAAAGACTGAGGACATACGCCGGCTGATCTGAATAACATGTTTGCTTCAAAGTAGAACTGCAAAAAGAGCGCGGTGGCAATGGTATTGTAAGACACGCTGTGTTCATGAAACGACCATCGGTATATCTATCCTTGGCACACAGAGACAAACATCCCAAATAATAAGGCTTTCAGAAATTATAAGTCCTAATTTTCTGAAATAAAGCCTTTTATTTTCAAGAAAAAAGGGCCTTATATCTAAAAACAGAAACATTTTTAGGCCTGATTTTTTAAAGGTTTTATTTAGTTAAGGCCTTATTATTCTGCCTCTTGTATGCCGTTTGTTACACACACAGAAAACTAGAGAGAGAGGATAGACAGTACAGACACTCGGACAGACAGACAGACAGACAGACAGACAGACAGTCAGACAGACTGACAGACGAAGTGACGAACGAACTAACAGACAGAGAGAAAAAGAGAGAGAGAGAGAGAGAGAGAGAGAGAGAGAGAGAGAGAGAGAGAGAGAGAGAGAGAGAGAGAGAGAGAGAGAGAGAGAGAGAGAGAGAGAGAGAGAGAGAGAGAGAGAGAGAGAGAGAGAGAGAGAGAGAGAGAGAGAGAGAGAGAGAGAGAGAGAGAGAGAGACGCTACAACTGTCTGTACTCACTCCACCCTATGAGCATGTTATGCCTGACTCCGTAGCGCTCAGTGAGGATGGTGCGGTGGATTACCACGTAGAGGTAGAGACGTGTGCTATTTGATCCATTAAACCATGGTTAACAAGTACACTAAGGCTGCTGGTAGTATATTAAGGCTCCTCTCTACTCACTCCACCCTATGAGCATGTAGGGCCTGACACCGTAGCGCTCAGTGATGATGGTGCGGTGGATGAGCATGTAGAGGTAGAGACCCTCCATTAAGATCCACGTCTGTGTGGCGCTGATGGCGAACATGAACAGCACTGTGATGAGCCGACACTCCCAGTGCTGCAAGCAACACAGCAAGGGTACAGTCGGCCTTTTACCAAAAGAGATTATTCTGGGGATTTTATATTTTCGGTGGGAGGAGTTCTTTAGTATGGCACACTTGTGTTTTTTCAATTTATGTGGATGTTCGTTGTTTTTCAACATGTCTTCTGTCCATACAGGACACAGGAAGCGGTAGATATGTCACTAAAAACGTATGTGGCGGGATACTGATACACACACGCACGTCTTACAACACGACCGCATTAGTTACCGCATATCACATCCTTTTATGTACACGTAAGTGAGTGAACAGAAGGTTATAACCATTACAAATATTAAGGTACATGACAAATACACTGTTACGTCAAGGTGAAGGTCATCACCGTTTCGATGTGTTCTGCGCGAACTTAGAATCCGGTTTCATTCTAGAATGGACCGGGTCCAGGTTGGAATTCTAACCCTGCGCAAGTACAGGGGTGCCATTCTAGAATGAAACCCTTGAATAAAGGGGGCCGTAATGTTTGTAGGTAAGACAGAGTTGTCTTCCCTTGAATTATCTCCACCTGCACCTTCCCTTTGATAAAATGGGGCTGATTTGTCTACCCCTGAAAAAAATCCTTTGGCGATCTTGCGATGTCATGTCATGTCAAGAAAGTTGATACTCCTGAGTACGCAATAAACAAAGGCAGACCATAGCAAGGGGGACTACCAGGGCGGTATTGTTTGCAGGGCAGTTGTTTTTGTGATGAGAGCCGGTTGCGGCCGCTTGCAATGTCAGCGCTGTCTCCCTCTCGGAAATGTCCGGTTTTTTGACAATTTTTTTGACAGACAGACAGACAGACGGTCAGACCGACTAACTGACAGACAGACCAACAGAAGGACAGAGTGAGTTATAGAGCTGTTGTCACAGGTTTAAAAAAAAGTTGACATTATATCTTCACAATTCAGAAGACCAACTTCATGTATATGAATAAGATTAAAAGTTACAAGCGAGATCGGCAAAACACTGTCAGTCCGGAAATTTCCGTTCGTAGCGATCAGTGCTGAGTCAGTGTCTCTCAAAATCGTAATCACTTTCAGAACATCACAATCCCAATTCACGATGTCTTTGAGTAAAGTGTAAAAAACCCGAAAAAAACCCCAACCAAACACACAAAAAACAAAAACAAACAGAAAATCCACATTTGTGGCTTTGGCTGTGTGATAGTCTAACTGAAATGACTATTCCAACTTGGACCCAAATTCCAACCTTGCGCACGACCGATTCTAGAATGGACCAGCAACAAGGGTTCCATTCTAGAATGGCACCCCTGTACTTGCGCAGGGTTAGAATTCCAACCTGGACCCGGTCCATTCTAGAATGAAACCGGATTCTAAGTTCGCGCAGAACACATGCATCTAATTAATATAGTTGACTACCCACAGTCTCAAATGGTGAAAGAACATCAAATGTAAAATTCAGAACTTCAAATATAATCTGTGGATTGCATCCAGTGACAATAATTCAACTAATTTCCATGAAGAGGGGGGGGGGGGGGGGGGCTCTGTGTCCTGGGGCAATATGCATGAGTCGAGTTTAGAAAGCGGGATGATAAACGTACAGTTTATCCCGGGCTTAGTCTCTTACCTCGACTCTTGCATACCGGCCCAGACACATGACTGGAAAATACTAACCAGGCCTTCTTCGATGAACTCCATCCTGCCGTTGACGTGAGTGATGTCCTTTGCCAGCCCCAGGTGACCCACAAAGAGGCGGTCCTTGAGGAAGGACAGGGACGCCCTCATGATGAACGCCAGGAACAGGTTGATGTGCATCGTGTTGCTCTTACACTGCAGTCGTCTGCCAACACAAAACAGGTGGAGTTTGCAGTATGAAGGTTACACAGCAGACGATGGTGTGCACTGTGCTGCTCTTAGTACGCGGGAAGAGGAGACTCATGGAAGACAAGAAAAGATGGACGGACAACATCGCAGACTGGACAAAACTTTGCGACAAACCAGAAGATCGCTCACAACCGACAGACATGTACATAGTTTTAACCTCCCCACCTTTTTAATCTCCCCAGGGCCGGACTACCGGGGGGGTTATGGGGTTGCGCAACCCCCCCCCCCTAGCCTAAACATGTACCTTACTTATTTAATTTTTTTTTTATTATTGCTTATTTTATGCCGTTTCATGCAAGGAGCGACCATTTTCCTATCTCAGAATATGACCTACCCGTCAGCTTCAGGGGGCTTCGCCCCCTGACCCCCACAACGAGGGGGCGGTGGGGGTGGGTTCTAGGGTTTCCGGACCCCCCCCCAGCCAAAAAAAAAAATATTGAATGAGGTATGCATTTCTTTATTTTACATTGAGTTTCAATTTTTGGGGTATTAATCAGTGACAAAATCTGCTGCCTGAAACTGGTAATGATCATCCTGAGAATGCACCAGATTGCACCATTTTGCATCCTTTTTTTCAAAATTTTCCGGGGGGGCATGCCCCCGGACCCCCCTAGCAAGCTAGGCGCTTTGCGCCGTCGACTCGGCGCTTCGCGCCTTCACACCCATATCTTCACACTATACTTTTGAAAAAAAACAGTCATAAAATGAACTGATCCACCCCTGCCGCCAGGGGGGACATCCCCCTGGGCCACCACTGGCAACCCCCCCCCTCCTCTTCGCCTAGTCCGGCCCTGCTCCCTGTTTGCCGGAGCTGGCCACTCTCGGTAACATGACTCTGAGACGTTCGCAAGAACACAGTCCTCTACGGAAGAAGAAGAAGAAGGTGGAGACAGCTAGTGCAGCGCCCCTAAGATCCCTGCGAGTTACGGGGTCAGTAAGTAAGTAAGCAAGTGATGCTCTCATGATGCAGCTGTCTGAACAATTGCCATGACAATACATTGGCAGATGGCTTTTACACACATGGTTCTTTCATAAAGAATGTGCACGCCGATCTGGCATGTATTCACCTGCTTTTGTAAATAACGTTTTGATCAAGCCCCTCGACTGTTTAGAGGGAGAAAACCGTGCCTTTTCGTGGCGCCCTGTTTTGTGAGCGTGTTGTAAACTTCAGGTATGCGCGTGATTCGCGTGTTCTAGGCTAGCCTATTTTGACCGGGAGGTCATTCTGGGCTAGTCAGTTTTGACCCCCCCCCCTAGTCTTCTTCTGCGTTCGTGGGCTGAAACTCCCACGTACACTCGTGTTTTTTGCACGAGTGGAATTTTACGTGTATGACCGTTTTTTACCCCGCCATTTAGGCAGCCATACGCCGTTTTCGGAGGAAGCATGCTGGGTATTTTCGTGTTTCTATAACCCACCGAATTCTGACATGGATTACAGGATCTTTTTCGTGCGCACTTGGTCTTGTGCTTGCGTGTACACACGGGGGTGTTCGGACACCGAGGAGAGTCTGCACACAAAGTTGACTCTGAGAAATAAATCTCTCGCCGAACGTGGGGACGAACTCACGCTGACAGCGGCCAACTGGATACAAATCCAGCGCGCTACCAACTGAGCTACATCCCTGCCCTCCCCCCCTAGTCAATTTTGATCCCCCTTCAAACTTCAAGAATGCGTACATTAAGACCATTAGAAACAATATTTATGCATATATGTATATAACTACGTATATCTAAGGTTTGAGGGGGGGGGGGAGGGGGTCATAATCAGCTAGCCCAGAATGACCCCCCGGTCAAACCTGACTAGGCCAGTCAGTTTTGACCCCCCCTTCAAACTCAAGAATAAGTACTTTAAGACTTTTTAAACCGAAATGAATGTAAATGTGGACAATATTTGTTAAAATATGATATTACAACAAACAAACAAACAAAAACACACAAAAAAACTAACTTTTGGTCCACATTTTTTTTTCTTCGACGCTTCCCTTCAAACTTCAAGAATAAATACACTAGGACCTTTTAAAACAAAATGTACGCATACATGTATGCATCTATGCATCCCCGCCCAGAATGACCTCCCGGTCAAAATCAGCTAGCCCAGAATGAACCCCCCGGTCAAAACTGACTGGGCCAGTCAGTTTTAACCTCACCTTCAAATTTCAAGATTAAGTACTTTAGAACCTTTTAAAACGAAATATATGTATATCTGCACACTATTTTTTGAAAACATGATTTTTTTTTAAATCGAAAAAAAATCGAAAAAAAAAGTGTCGACGCTTCCTTTTAAACTTCAAGAATAAATACACTAGGACCTTTTAAAACGAAATGTACGCATATATGTATGCATTTATGCATCCCCACAATTTTTTTTTTTGGGGGGGGGGGGGTGCAGTCATTCTGGGCTAGCCCAACTTGAATGACCTCCCGGTCAAAATCAGCTAGCCCAGAATGACTGCCCCCCCCCCCCCCAACTTGTGGGGATGCATAGATGCATACATAAATGCGTACATTTCGTTTTAAAAGGTCCTAGTGTACTTATTCTTAAAGTTTGAAGGGAAGCGTCGAAACTTTTTTAATTTAAATTTTGGTTTTTTTACAGTAATTTTTTTAAATGTTTTTTTTAATTTTGTTAAAAATCATTTTTCCAACAAATAGTGTGCACATATACATATATTTCGTTTCAAAAGGTCTTAAAGTACTTATTCTTGAAGTTTGAAGGGGAGGTCAAAACTGACCGAATGCATGCGCCTTTCCCGGTACACGATGAAGTTTCGAGTGAGTTGTTTTCACTGACTTTTTCCTAGCCCTACGTTGCTAAGGTTGAAAGGCAAAGGCACATGCATTCGGTGATGATCGTTTGTAAGCGAGGTTATTCATTGTGACGCTATGGGAGAAATTGGTTGAGAAAATACCTTTTTTGTAACTTTCTTCACGAAGGAACGTTGTCCTTGAGCGACATTTTGTATGACAGTTTGTCCTTGTAGTCTTGGCCTTTTGAGTCAACATCGTATGTTTTGTAAGGTAACCAACTTGGATTGGAAACGTTTATTTGTGCTAAGTTTTATGAGAATTCTTAGTGTATAGTGTATTGTTTAATGGTAACGAACGCAACCCTCTAATAGTGTTGAATAATAAGTCTGCAAGTGTTTTTGTATTTTAACTTCATTGTGTTAGTTTGCCTTTTGCTTCTTGTGTTTGTTTATGAATTTGATATATTTGCATAATGTCTTATGATTTGTTATTTTATTTTTATTTTTCTGTCTAGGTTTTTTACCGCAATATCGCAATATAGTAACGCAATGTTGCAATATAGTAACGCAATGTCGCAATTACGCAACGCAATTATGCAACGCAATATCGTAACGCACACTGAATGACGGTCAATAATAACAATATTTTGCGCGTTATCGCTTGTGTTCTTGTGAGATTGGTGAGTATTGTATGAGCACCAGCTTCTACATGAAGGCGCACACAAAGAAAGTGGGACTGTCGTAATGAACATGAACACCAAAAATAAGTTCACGTGCAATCGTAATGCATTTACAATGCAGCCCACTTCAAAGGGCAATCGTGACACTGAATACTATTATCTCAAATCCTGACCACAAACATCTGTCTTTGCCTCGTGATGAACGGCAAGAGCAGGTTGGTGTACATTGTATTTCTCTTGCACTGTAGACGTTCCCAAAGGTAAGAAACAGTCAAACCGTATGCGGCTATGAAGAATACACTGTAACATTCATCCAAGAACATCCAAGAACATGCGGTCTTAAACAAAAACAACTGAACACACAGAAAACAAGTTGATGAGCAACGTCGCTGCTCTCACACGGCTTCAGACTCTGTCTTCAAAAAGAAATCACAAGAATATGTGTCCATTCTTCAACGACTTTGAAGCAGTTGGTTCCGTTTGGAATTGTTCTGATGCCTGCTACATGTCGACGGATGTGCTGATGTGAACTGTGTTCTTTGCCCTTACACTGCAGCCGATAAAATCAAGCAGAGGCTGAACAGCAAATGAACACTTTCAAAGTAACTCGTTTAAATTGTTGTCGGTGATTCTAATTCATCTCCGCAAGGAGCGATTGCTGCAATAATTCTTAATGCTGTACGTGTTGGGAAACACTCGGTAGTAGGCACAGTGCAGTCTGTGTATCTCCTTGTGTGAGTATGCATGCACTTTTTTGATACAGTGGAACCCGCCCTGAACATCACATCTCGATACGAGAACCTGCCCATAACTCGACGACCATCCGCTAGGATCCTTGACAAGTTTAACAATAATACATTCCCCTTTCCATTGAACAACCACCTGGCTATAACAACCACCTGGCTATAACAACCACCTGGCTATTACAACCACCTGGCTATAACAAGATACACGATACAAGATACAAGATAACAACCACCTGGCTATAACATCCACCTGGCTATAACAACCACCTGGCTATAACAACCACCTGGCTATAACAACCACCTGGCTATAACAACCACTTTTGGTGGGCCCCTTGGGGTGTCCTTGTCGAGAGGTTCGATTGTAGTAATGACATACTCACCTGCAGTAGAGCATGATGAACATGGCAATGACCAGGGTAGCCAGTGACACACTGTATCCCACGGTGTATAGCAGTGTCAGCTTGTCTGCTTGCTCCTGAAAATAATACAACAGTATTAAGTGTTTGTATGGATGTGTGTGTGAGTGTGCACGAGAGAGTGTGTGTGTGTGTGTGTGTGTGTGTGCACGAGAGATAGAGAGTTTGTGTGTGTGTGTGTGTGTGTGTGTGTGTGTGTGTGCGTATGTGAGAGAGAGAGAGAGAGAGAGAGAGAGACAGACAGAGAGAGAGAGAGAGAGAGAGAGAGAGAGAGAGAGAGAGAGAGAGAGAGAGAGAGAGAGAGAGAGAGAGAGAGAGAGAGAGAGTCTGGAGTCTGGAGTCTGGATGGTTTATTGATTGGGCCTTGGGCCCATTTCAATTCGGGGTGTACACATTTTCATCATTCATGCTTCATGAAAAATAATCATTGTAATATTAATCATACTAAAATAAATCATCCTCATCGTAATGACAGTCGACATGACGACTGTGGAAACAGGCATTTACAACAGCAAAACGTTTGGAAAAGGACAGTAAGCATCAGCACAAAATCCAGTCTCTGTCGCACTTCACTCATGTCTCTCTGTCCATCCATCCATCCATCCATCCAGCCAGCCAGCCATCCATCCTTCTATCCATCTCGTGTCCCTCTGTCCTCCATCCATCTAATCAACCGTCTGACTGTCCAACCATTCATCCGTCATCCATCTATTCATCACTCCATCTATCACCTTCACATGCCCTTTCACACGCAAATCTGCAAGCAGTTATATGCATAATCGTTGCATCTCTGATACATAGCATCACATTAACGTTTTCAAAAAAGACAAAACTTTATTACTGTTTTTTAAGCAATCGACAGAAAGCAGCAAAAATAGCATACACATAAAACAAGATCGTGCAATATCTCATATTCACTGTCCCCACTCACTGCGTATTTTAAACGCGTTCATGATGAAGGTTGCAAGTCTAAGTAATATTGATCTGTTTGGTGTCGCTAGAAGTAGCGCCAGTTTAAAGCTTGATGGGCGGTTGTAATATTTTGCAGGTATGTAGTACTCGCGAATACCAGCATATTTTGGACATTTCAAAACAAAGTGAATTTCATCTTCGGTCTCGTTTGCGCAGAATGGACACAAGTAATCTTCAGCAGTTGACGACCGAGTGTGTCGTAATCGATGTACTTTGAGTGGCGAGACACCAAGTCTTAACCTAATCAGGCAGTTTCTTGCTTTGACGTGCTTCAGGTCATTTAAGTATGAAGACATAGATAAGGCTGACTTGAAAGTGCTATAGAAAAGGAATCGTTCTTTACTTTTTTTACTGTTTCTATCCACTCTTGCTTGTATAATGTGACTAGTCTGTTCTTGAATTCCGTTATGAACGCATTTTAGAGAGAGAGAGAGAGAGAGAGAGAGAGAGAGAGAGGGAGAGAGAGAGAGACAGAGAGAGGGGGAGAGAGACAGAGAGACAGAGAGAGAGACAGAGAGAGACAGAGAGAGAGACAGAGAGACAGAGAGAGGCAGAGACAGAGCGGGCATTTCCAATGCTTGGAGGGGGAGGTAAGGTTCACCAAGACATTCAATTCCTCCCCTTCCAGACAGAAGTGACATGTTTTCCCAATTGACATATGCTCACTTGTAAGTTCATAAAGAGATAGGAAAAACATAGTAGACCCGGAGTGACCACAAAAACAGTGAGTGTTTTTACGTTGGATCGAAAGCAATCGCCGCTCCATTCAACACATAGCGACATCATTTCCTGATAAGGGACACGAAACCCTCAGCCACCGTCGATACGTTTCAAATTGTGTCCAATGAATGTCCCATCCCCTCCCTCACCAACTTTATTGTTATACCCCCTCCTTTTATTTTGAAAAAAAGGTCTCCCCTCCCGTGATGTTCTGTGTGCTTGTTTTGATTTAATTTATATTTTTAAAATAATTTTTTAATATTTTTTTGTGGGAATAAGCTTTTCAATTTCTTTTTCCAAATAGCATTTGACTTGTCTATCATCATGTAAACCCCCAACATATTTGTTCAGGCTTTAACGCCTGGAAAAATCGACACTTGCACTTCAA
>NC_090256.1:27110444-27154065 GCF_037325665.1 Littorina saxatilis
GCTGACCACAGGCTAACTTGGTGTAGGCGAAGCGCCGCAACTTGTTCAAAACACCGACAAGACTACCGTCAGAATTGCTGACATTGTTCACTGTGGTGCACGTGGAAAGCTGACGCCACGGCCTGTCCAACACTTTCATTAACATTCAGGCACAAACAGAGTATGGCGGAGACAACCCCCAACCCATCGGTTATACACGTAAAAGTCCATTCGGGCAAAACACGAGTGCACGTGAGGGTTGCAACACATTAACGAAGAAGAAGAAGAAATCCTAGTAACGTCGCTGGGCAAATATTTGGTCAGACCATAGACCAAATGGTCTCAGTCTCGGGTCGAACAACCAGCTGTTTGACAAATTAATACAGCGTGAGACCTTTACGCTGACACCGATTTGTGAGATTAACACATGGGTTACCAGACCATAATTTTGTCTGTGGGGAGCATTGTGCAGCGGGAAATCGCGGTATGGAGACCGAAAAGTGTACGGAACCAAAAGAAGAAAACCGCGTGGGAATATAGAGCTGTGGGAAATCGCGGTATGGAGACCGAAAAGTGTACGGAACCAAAAGAAGAAAACCGCGTGGGAATATAGAGCTGTGGGAAATAGCGGTCCTTCGAAACGTTGGTTTGTCGCACGTGTCTGGAATCACCGAGCTGAGGGAATATTGGGTTCTTGGATTATTGGTCGGGGGTAACTTTGTCAATCAAAGTCCAGTTCTGATACTGTCACTATGTCAGACACAGAGACTATTAATTCTATCAATATTCCCAGATGGCATGGTGTACTTATGTCAAGTTGCCCTCAACGAATACCATGGGGTCTGGAGTTTACCTTGAACAATCACATGACGTGCTGTCTGCACTCAAGTTATATCCGTCCTTCCTTCCCGCCACTCCCCATAAATATACCTTTCGATGCGACAATTCCCCCCCCCCCCCCCCCCCCCGTCTCCCCCTCTCTCTCTCTGCCCACTTCTCCACTTCGAATTCTGCTTTTTTGAGAAACTTGGGTTGTAGTTTGAGGAATCCCCCCCCCCCCCCTTCCGTCTCTGCCCCTATCTCCCCTTCGAATTCATGTTGTTGAGACACCTGGGTTGTGGTCTGAGGACTCACCCCCCCCCCCCCCCCCCCGTCTTTCTTTCTCCCTCTCTCTCTCTCCTTCGTCTCCTCCAAATGTTTTTGAGACATTTGCTGTATTCTCGGAACTCCTAATAGGGTAAAACCTACAACGGTATCTCACACATTACGGCTTGACACACTATCTTGTCTGGCGGAAGGAAGTTGTATAACGTCGTCTGGGGCTGGGTTAGTACCAGTGTTAGAGACTGGCAAGAAACAGAAATACTGTACTTCTTACAGTTTCATCCGTAACCAGGACCGTAATTTACACCTTGGCAAATCTCACGACGAAGTGCGGATATTACTTTTATGATGTGCATCTGCAAGCTGCTAATAAAGATTGATTGATTTATTGATTGATTGGTTGGTTGGTTGGTTGGTTGGTTGGTTGGTTGGTTGGTTGGTTGATGGATGGATGGATGGATGGATGGATGGATGGATGGATTGATTGATTGATTGATTGATTGATTGATTGATTGATTGATTGATTGATTGATTGATTGATTGGTTGTTTGTTTGTTTGTTTGATTGATTGATGGATGAATTGATTAGTTGTTTGATTGGTTGATTGACCTTTGATAGACGTTTAAGGCACAGCCTAGTCTTACAACCTGTCCTTACTACATCATAGTACATCTACAACACAAACATGGTAATACATCAATTATAGAGCTACATCCCCAGGAAGAGATGTCTAGAGAAAATTAGATATTTTGGGAAATAATTGAGAAGAGAAATTCCAACTCAGGAAAAGAAACGGCCCGGCTGTAGATTGTGAAAGTGGAAAGATGGATTTATCTCATGTAAAAGCCTCGACAGATCCGAGGTTGTGTGAATGATTGCATGCATGAGAGAGAACCAAAGTACCTTTAAATGAGCGTGTTATATTCTTCATGTTGGAGAAAATGGTGACTAAATGTTTTCCGGTAGACTGAGAATTAGAAATAGAATAGAAATGGACATTTATTAATCGCCGTTTCTCACAAGAGCTCACGGCGATTTACATATTAATTTCTGCCGTGTGAGATGGAATTTTTTACACAATATGTCACGCATTCACATCGGCCAGCAAACCTCAAGCCTATTAGGGCGAGCATTCGCCTTTCACGGCCTTTATTCCAAGTCACACGGGTATTTGGTGGACATTTTTAGCTATGCCTTTTCAATTTTGCCAGGAAAGACCCTTTTGTCAATCGTGGGATCTTTAACGTGCACACCCCAATGTAGTGTACACGAAGGGACCTCGGTTTTTCGTCTCATCCGAAAGACTAGCACTTGAACCCACCACCTAGGTTAGCAAAGGGGGGAGAAAATTGCGGCCTGACCCAGGCCTGAACACGCAACCTCTCGATTCCGAGCGCAAGTGCGTTACCACTCGGCCACCCAGTCCCTGGCCGTATTCAGGCCGTATTCTCTCCCTCTCTCTCTCTCTGAATTGAGGCCAGGGTGATGGTGTATGTATGTGTGTGCATGCGTGCATGCGTGTTTGTGTGTAGAGCGATTCCCTGAAAACTGCTGGACAGATTGTAATGAAACGTTACACGTGATTTATTCCAGATAGCATCCACAGACATTTCGTTTCTCACTATTTTGATACATGCCTATCATATGGCGTCAAATCTGGCTTTTAAATAAAAGTTAAGGCGGCACTGTCACAACTGGATTTTTTCAAACACATCCATTACATTTTTGATCAAACAATCTGAGACTTGATCCGATCTTTTACATACGCATTTCAGTTTCTAAGCTCAACAGTTAATTATTTAATCTGCCAATTACAATTTTACCTCAAATTCAAATTGTAAAAACATCAACAGACACAAACGTGATTTTATTGTTGTCTTTATTATTCCTTGAATCCTGAATGATTCTTGGGCATGGTATGAAAACGCCCCAGAAATCAAGACAAAATGTTCCATGTAATTGTTTTTAGTATCCGCGTGGTCTCGGTCGAAGGGTTTCGATCGGATAAGAACGTACCAGTCTTGGTGAAAAAAAAGCAGTGTTTTCAGTGTCATTCTTTTTAGCCGACAGATAGACTAAATGTTTTGATATCGCTATACGCGACTTGTTTTCTTCTTCTTTTTCGTTTGCACTGATTGCAATTATGCATGATCGATACCCCTAACACAGTTTTTGAAGTGCAGAAACTATTCATATCACGCGCTAAATGGGACAGGAAAATCAGCCGGCAAATATAAATTGAATTAGAAATCTTCCCCACAGAAACACAAAAGTCTGTGCAGATCAGTTTCCTCATCTGGCTCACACAGAAAAGCAATGAATTGCGAACAGAAAAGAAAGGAATAAATCTCACTCTGAATTACTGCATATTTCTGTCATAGAAACAGCCATAAATCAGAAAGAAGTAATCCTGGCTCGAAAAAGACAACAACACAAAAACAAACAAAGAAAAATAACAAAAAATAACAAAGAAACAAGACTTGTTGGCTGCAGTCAAAACGTCTGTGCCACAAAAGGTGGCTCGACGAGATTTAAACATTGGTGGGAGATCGATATAATTATGCCTCCCTTGCCTTCTAAGCGGTGTCGAGTCGCGATTGATTTCCGGTCTGAGTGGTCATGCGCAACCGGGGTTATTGCTACGTGGCTTCAGGCATTGACCGAGACTATCCTATTTCAAGTCTCGGAATCACCAGACATCTTCCGATAAATCAAGACGGAGGTAAAGAATTCTGAACGAATAAGGTGTAGTCTGTCAGAAAGCTATACACATAAAAAAGCTACCTTTTTCTGCCTGTTTTTTCCCTTCTTTTACGTCACCTCTCAACCCCGCCCTCCCTCCCTCTCCTCCAGCCCAATCTTGCTCTCTCTCTCTCTCTCTCTCTCTCTCTCCCTCCCTCCCTCTCTCTCTCTCTCCCTCCCTCTCTCTCTCTCCCTCCCTCTCTCTCTCTCTCCCTCCCTCTCTCTCTCTCTTTCTCCCTCCCTCTGTCTCTCTCTCTCTCCCTCCCTCTCTCTCTCTCTATCTCTCTCCCTCTCTCTCTTCCTCTCTCTCTCCCTCCCTCTCTCTCTCCCTCTTTCTCTCTCTCTCTCTCTCTCTCTCTCTCTCTCTCTCTCTCTCTCTGCCTCTCCCTGCCTCTCTGTTTGTGCCCCAGCTCTCTTTTCTTTCTCTCTATCTCTCTTCCTCTCCAACTCTCTTTTTCTCTCCATCTGTCTGTCTGTCCCGGCATGTCTGTCTGTATGTAAGTCTGTCTGTCTCTCTCTCTGTCTGCGAAGTTGAGAGAGAGAAATAATGATAGAGAAAGAAGAACCGAGAGAGAGACAGAGACAGAGAGACAATTAAGACAGCGACAGAGAGAGCGAGAGAGCAAAGAGAGTCTGTGTGCGAGCGATTGACTACGCGTCGCTTGTGTTTGAAGTGCACACGTGCACCCATGCATTTTCATGTGCCCGTATTTTTCAAGCTTGTCTGTATGCTAACTCCCTGGAATAAACAAGAAACAATCTTGCACAGATAGCATGACAATGACGAGAACCCAATCCAGAGATGTCTTCAAGGCGGAAATAGCTTAACTAACACAGGCCTTGGAATCACATTTTTCTCCTGGATTTCGTTGCAACCATATCGCCTAGGCGTATAGCCCAGCTTAGGAGAAAACGGAGAAGATGTCAACAAATAGACAAGCAAACACCAAGCAATAAAAAGACGAGGTAGCCACGAAAGCTCCACAAGAACAACAGACGATAGATTAACTGCCAAGGAGTAAAGAAAAGCGGAAGAAGAATCCACACAATCAGTGTATAAGTAAAAGATACAACGTAATATGAATAAACTCATTCTGTAACTGCCAAGACGCAAATAAATCATTGAGCACGTCTGGACGCGCTCCAAATGAAAAGGCGGAAGGAGGATCTTCTTTTTTTTTCTTTTTCTTTATTTTTATTTATTATTATTATTTTTATTTTTTTACATTGCAATACAGGGTCGACCAGGCAAAATGGCTGACGGTCTATCTCGTCCTAAATGCAGCAGTAGATAGAAATATCATTTTACTTTTTATCTTTTATTTTGTTTTTATATTGCAATCAAAGCAACAATGGGGAAACGACTGCCCCATCCGCGAACTTTGTGAATCTGTAATTGTCAAACAAAGATAAATTTAAATAGTAAAGGCAGGAAAACGTTAAAAATAAGAAAAACGAAATCGAAAAAAAAGATTTCAGAGAGAATGAAACAAATGCAACGTAAAGGCAAAAACACATGAAAATAAACATGTATGATACAATAAAAAAGCACAACAAGATAAACTTATGAATGTGCTCTTATAAAGACAAAAGAATAAAGTGGCGGACGATTTTATAAATTCATTGTTCAAACCAATCAAAACAACTAGTCTACAATAGGAAATAAAAAAAATTAAAAAAAATGTATGGCGCAATTAAGTTGGCTCGTCTATTTCAGTGAAAAAAACTTAAACATCCTTCCAACATTTAGCATGAAAGTGTTTGAAAGGCGCCAAGACCAGATGATTAAAATGTTCACGTGAAATAAAAATGTTCATGAGATAATTGCACATATCACTGCAAATTACCATTTTATCCCCGAGATAATGTTTAATTTTCAGAGTTGATCTAGCTAGGAAACGAGCCGACCCAAACATATTTAATTGTAGGCACTACTTCCGACCTGTTAATACTAAACTTAGTGGAGGGAGAGCTTCAAGAGTCGTTTAAAACTTTCCAAGTAGTTACGTACTAACATTTCATGCATACGGGCCCAGGTTGTTATATGCACTGTGAGCGCCTTTCCAACTGAACACTTATCACGTTAACATTCATTCATCTGGTCGCTCATTGTGAAATGCGGGAATTCGTTTTGCACTGATTAATCCTTACGATCCTGACTGGCGCGAGTAATATCCGATTTACTCTAAATGCCAGAATATGGCAGCGAATTGCTCTAAATAGTGTTCACCGAATTTGTCAAAGCGGATTTTGTTGAGAAGGCTTAGCGGGGGGGGGGGGGGGGGGACCTCAACCCTCGCCCGTTTCCCCAACAACATTGTTTCGTTTTGTCCCCATAGTCAATGACCAGGCTTTTAACTTGGAATAATAGTAACGCACAGCATGTGAACCTCAACATTGTAGCACGAAGAGTACGTACTCACTACCTGCATGGAAAAAGCCAATACTAAGAAGAAGAACAAGAATTTATTCCGCCATAAGCATAAAAGCCATTGGTATAAATTTATTCTTGTGTGGATAACAATCATACAATACTGCGGTCAATGAAACGCGAGCATTTCAGAGGCTGTATCTAAACCGCAAACTTATGACTTTTGAGCTTTACAATAAATTTGTGTGTCAAGTGGCAACACAAAAATCGCCCATCAGCTAACTCAGAGGAAATTATACGTTTTCTGATCGGCGACTTGGTCATCTTTGTCCCACATATCCAAAGTGTGTCTTTCTGAAAATAGGTCTGATTTGCCGTGTGTACGCTTATTTATCACACCTTTCAAGATCTGTTTTGCTCCATTCCTCGGTCAGGTTCTGTCCAATGAGCAAAACAGATTTGAGAAGCTTGCGAGTTCAAACGAATATATCAACTGACTTTAGCGTTGGACTCTTTTCGAGTGTAAATTCGAAGGATTTCTCTTGATTTGTTAAAAACAAACACGGTACGTGTACAGGGCAGAAACCGCGAAAGCTGAAATCAAGTCATTTTAACAAAAGACAGTTCTAATCGTCCTCAACAATTGTTCTTCTTAAGCACTATATAAACGTCGTTTTTGAACATATTTTTAATAATGTAAAACGTCCACCACCAAACCTTCAGCCAAACTATACCTAGCACGCACACTCTAAAAGACGGCGTCATGCTACCTATGTGGCAAGGAAAGATACCGTGCGGCATGCAGTTTGACAGTCTCCCAATTAGGTGACCCTGAGAAGAGATACGTTATTTTCCAGTTTCAGCCTTTTCCCCGACCTTTAAACAGTTTTCTAGCACAAACGACGAAACTGTGTCTGTGTCGGGTTTGAAAACAAATCCAAAGAAAAACAAGAAGAAGAAAACCCACTCTCATCCCAAGCGACCTACCTGTCTCTTGTCTGACGCTAGTTATAAAACAGCCCTGAAACTCACGTTGTATTTGTTTTCCTTTCTACCTGTAGGTGTGGAAGAAATGTGGAGCAGATTAGCCCCTTTTACGCTGATGACTTCTGCAGAATGACGACTCTTGACACTACAGCACGACTTCGGTCTCTAAGAAAAACAAAGCTCTTTTACTTCGACAAGATAGAAACATATATGCGGGGATTTGAAGTGTTATTGTTGGTTGTGGGATAACAATGGGGAGCGGAAGAGAGAGACATCGAGAAAGAGGTGCAGTAGTTCTTTCTTTCTTTATTTATTTGGTGTTTAACGTCGTTTTCAACCACGAAGGTTATATCGCGACGAAGGTGCAGTAGTAACCCATGCAGTAAATCATCATTCTCGTACTGAAAACAGTGGCCAGAAAACAGCTGCCAATGCAGCAGAGAACTTCGAAATGAATTTTTGTTTCTAATTTAAAGACTCCCATTGAGCTCAACCCATAGGTTTAAGGCTTTTTCAGCTGTTGCAGCGTATAAAAATTAGGTGTTCTACCAACTGGGGCTATTCAAATCTTTGTAGTTTGTCAGAAATCAATAATTGAAGATAGTTTCGAAATAAACCCATACCCTTCGCCGTGATATTTTTAGAACAGTCACGTGACAGTGTATAGCGAGGCGATTCTATGTTTAGAACATTTACCGGAAACGGATTTCCCCTACAAACAAAGATGGCTTCTCAAGATGTGAAAGATCGTCTTCGATCTATGCCTCCAAAAGTATGTTTGCCTCCTACACCACCTGCTGTGCCTGTTGCCAGAGTTGCAAGCACGGCTTCGGCCAAGAAAAAAAAGAAAAAGCTGAGGGAGAAATTGAAAGTTTGTTTGACCAGCCAATTCGAACGATGGGGGGCCCTCCGAGGACAGGTGTTTGCCAAGACACCTCATTTGTTGAAACCTCACAACAGATCAAAAGCAGACACGGAACTTTCTAGAATCCTCATGGACGCGTAAGTATCGTTTAAATTCAATTCAAATTCCTCCTTTGTTCTTGTCATTTGCTTGTTTTGTTTTCTCTTTGAGTACCATGTTTTCAAATAATAATTTACAGTGACAGTGTGACGAACATTCGTTTCAAAACCAAAGTGTTGTTTCCAGTCAATCAGTGCTTTCTTGACTACTGTACTTCTTTTTCTGTTTTAGGTACGAACGAACTCAAGAGGCCGCATTGACTGACCCTCAACCAGGATGTTCTACTTGGGATATTGAAAGCAGGTCAGTGTCAATTGATACATTGTGAAAGTCAGCTTCACACAGAGCTCTGATGTACATTTACCAATTTGCTCAGCTGGGTGTAGTGAATGTAGGAACCGAATTTATTTCAAAGTGCATGGATTTTGTTTTTGTTCTTATTCAACAGAGCTGTGCAGAGACCAGACTTTGCTAAACAGCCTCCGCAGAAAACTTCCACCCCAGGGCAGCTCCTGCAGCAAGCAAAAGTCAGCACCACCCCCGACCTCTCCTCTGTCCCTAGTTCGTCCAAGCCGTGGTAAATGTATTTTGTAAACTGATAATTATAGATGAACATTCGTTTCATTTTTTTTTTCAGTCAATTAGCGCTGTATTGACTTCTGACTTATTTTTATGTTTTACTTTTAGCTATCAACAGATTCAAGAGGCCGCATTGACTGACCCTCAACCAGGATGTTCTACTTGGGATATTGAAAGCAGGTCAGTGTCAATTGATACATTGTGAAAGTCAGCTTTACACAGAGCTCTGATACATTTACCAATTTGCTCAGCTGGGTGTAGTGAATGTAGGAACCGAATTTATTTCAAAGTGCATGGATTTTGTTTTTGTTCTTATTCAACAGAGCTGTGCAGAGACCAGACTTTGCTAAACAGCCTCCGCAGAAAACTTCCACCCCAGGGCAGCTCCTGCAGCAAGCGAAAGTCAGCACCACCCCCGACCTCTCCTCTGTCCCTAGTTCGTCCAAGCCGTGGTAAATATATATATGTACTTTGTAAATTGATACTCATACTCATAGACCGTTTATTGACAGTAAATGGGGTTCACAAAAACTTAAAAAAGAAATGTTGGGAAGATTGGTTTCAGATTTTGTTCAGTTTGTCAGTTTGCTAGTTTCATGCATTTAAACACATTTTAATCAGGTGATGGTCAGAGTTGATTGTTTGACATTTTTCAGTACACCTTTATCAGGTGTGGAGCCATTCGAGGAGGAGCCAGAACTTGAGATTGAAAAGTGAGTGCATTTACTGAACATGGTGCAGTGTTGATTTTGGTTGGCTGGTTACACCGGTTGTATATTGTCTCCCTTGCACAAATAACTGTCTTGTTTAAATCAAAAACCGCTATCTATTTACAAAGTTCTAAATGCTAAACTTTAAATCGTCTCCACAAGTGCCAGTGGGTTCACATTATCGATTGATTCAAGGTGTGTTAAATAGTCAAATCATATTTATAAATAACTTTTTTTTTCAATTATAGGACTGATCAGCCTGCCAAAGAAGGGAAAGGGATGAGGTCAAAACGGTAAGCTTGTCATTGTTTGTTATCTGCATTTGAGTTGAGTTGGCAAACTGTCGGCCAGAGATCAACACCAGCCGGTTACCTCAGTTTACAATGACGGCAGTCATTAGTGTCTACTATTGTTGATTGTTGAGTTGGTTGCTGGTTTAGTTATACCAATTATTACTTCTTGTTTTTTCAAGATAATGAAATGTAATGTCAACAGAAACTGGATACTGTTGAGGGGTGTTTTGATTTACCCAGTACATCTAGTTCTTGTTTGCATGTTTTAATACATTATAATTACCATTTTTATGTTTACAGGCAGAACATTGACCGCTCCTTTGTCAACCCTCTCAAGTAAGTGTAGTATTATTAAAAAAGCTAATTTGTAAAGAACCATGTGAAAATAATAATGATGAAAAACAAGACACACACACAAACAATGAGAATATTCTGATAATAAAGGTCATTTGATGATTTTTTATGTTTTCGGAGATACATGTAGTAGTATTATAGATTGGCACTGCAGGCACATTTTTTCTTGTTTGTCAGTTGACAACTTACATTATTATTTTGAGTGATGCTAACTTTGTTTTCAATGTCTCTCTTGTGCAGCATCACTGTTGAATTCAGTGATTTAACCTGTGATGGTGATTTAGATGGTGATGACAGCGACTTTGATGTCGATGATATCGAGCTGGAATCTCAAGACGCCAGTTTTTTTCTCACCATGGATGTGTATGTTTTGCATTTCTTATTAATGTGTTGCTTTTGTAAGAATAAAACAAATTCTAATCTATTTCATTTGTATGTAATGTATACATGAATTTATACATTTATGTTGTAAAATGATTAAAATGGTTTCATTCTTCTAGGGAAGTCTAATCTACATCAGACTGTATTGCACACTGAATGTTATTATTATTTTTTATTTATTCCTATGTGTCAGGGATGAAAAGTATGCCAAGGAGGCAGACGAGGTGGCCTTTGAGGAGGTGGCGTACGGCCAGCAGGAGGACGAAGAGACAGGTGATGCTGACACTGCGGAGGAGGTGGAGTTAGGACCAGGCATCACCAGGATAGCCACAGCAGACCAGTGCCAGGACATTTGCAACAGCACACTGTGCCTAGCATTTGTCCACCAACTAAAGGCACTGGCTGCTGTGAGCATCAGGAAATGCTCCACTGCTGGGTGTGAGCATGTTCCTGCCGTGAAGGAGGGCTTCACAGGCTCAGCACTGTACCTCAGATGGGTGAGAACATTTTATTTTTTACTCACATGCGAAGCAAAAGTCAGTCTATGTACTCACCTGGTTCATCTGTCCGTCTGGCCGTTCATTCGTTAAAAACTAAAATGTTGAATTTATCTTGGACACTACTAAGTCTAACAGCACTAAATGTGGCATGATGGTTCAGATTTCAGAATGCACTTAGGCTTCATCAACTCATTATGTTTGTACATGTATATGTTCCTAGTAATCCTACTGACAGTGACACATTGAATTTTTATAAAGTCATTTGCATTTTTGTTTTTTTCAAATCTGATCTGTGAATTTCAGGAATGTGTGAAAGGCCATGTGAGCCACACATGGTGTGCCCAGCCCACCCTGCCCAACAAAATTCACTGTGGTGATTTTCTAGTCAGCACATGTATCCTCCTAAGTGGAAATAATTATGCCAAGCTGGCGTTGTGGGCGAAGGTGCTGAACCTGCCCTTTCCTGGTGCTACCTTCCACCAGGCTGTCCAGAAACATTATGTGGTGCAGGTAATTAAAAAACAGTTAAAAAATAATTTATAATGTGTGTGTATAAAATGGAAAGAAAATGGAATTTGGATATTGATAGTTGTGTTGTTTATGTTTGCCTGCCAGTTTGTGTTAATATCTATGCATGTTTGTTTTTACCTGTTTAAATATTGTAAAGCGCTATGAGTAGATTGTCTAGAAACGCGCTATATAAATGTCCATTATTATTATTATTATTATTATTGATCTCTATCTTTATCTCTAGCAAACTCAAAGCGCGGCAAAGGTTGCACTATACAGGCGCCCTACTCACGGCCCAACGGGGATTTGAACCCGGGTTGCTGTATCCCTGGGGAATCGTGTTCACCACAGAACCAACCGGCCACCCTAGTTACAAATGATGTTTAGAAACTAAAAGCAACCCATTCTCGTTATGTATTCAGATGTTTTGTAACAAGTATGGCATTTTTTGTTGTTGTCTAGAACAGTTGACATAGTCTAGTCTGTGAGGCAAAATTCTTGCTTTGTGTGTCCCTCAGTGACTGTCCCAACTCACAAGAATATAGATATATAACTTTGTTTTCCATTTATCATAAAGGCTGTGAAGGACACATGGAAGGACCACCAACGAGCCATCTTCGACTCATTGGCAGAGCAAAATTTGGTTGTTCTGGGTGAGTGTTTGTTGTTCTTTTGTGATTTATGTTTGACCCCTTTGTCACTGTTGTGCCATTTCAGAAATATAATGTATCCAATGCTGTAGACTTAACCCAACCCCACCCCCCACCCCCCCAACCCCACAATAATATTGAAATGAATGTCTAAAATCAACTTTATATTTTCTATTTTATTTCTCAAAAGCAAAACATGATGTGATGCAGGACATAATATTCAATTTTGGACATTGTATCAAGGCGTGCTTGCTTTTGAGAAATAGACTGAAAGAAAAAGTTACATTTTCATGTAACCCACTGAAATTGACTTCCTGTTGTCAAGTGACGGCAGAGCACTTTTTATTGAACATTTATTTTGTTATGTCATTCCATTTTTGTGTGTGTGTGTGTGCAGGAGATGGACGCAATGATTCACCAGGTCAGTACGATTATTGCAGACCTGCATTATTCAATGACCCAATATATACCATGTCCCCAATTTTACATAGTCATTGGAATATTAGAATGTGCTATTTACCATCATGTAGAATGATATAGTCTAGGCGCTTGAGTAATTGGCTTGCCTGTGTTCTCGTAACCATGTTAACAAACAACTGAGCTTAGAAAAGCCTTGCAATTTTGATGTCCGGTCAGAGAATATTGTTTGCAGGTTTCATCATAAATGGTTACTTTTTAATGGTGCATTGAATTTTCAAATAGGTCATTGCGCACAGTACTGCAGCTACACTCTTATGGAGGCTGAGACCACAAAGATTCTCTCTGTCCAGTGTGTGGACAAACGGGAAACACAGCGAAAATCCACGAACATGGAAAGGGTTGGATTTAAGAGGGCACTGGATGAGGTAGTGCTTGAAGGTGAACGGGTGGACACCACTGTTGATGAGGTCGTCACTGATGCCCATGTGGGAATAGCTGCAGATATGAGTATGTTCTGTTTCCTCTTTTCCCCCCTTTGTGTGTGTGTGTGTGATTAACAGTCAATTATATGTTAGCGGTAATTTATTATGCAACATTTATTATCTATACATACATCAGTCCCATCTGGATGGACAGTGCAGTGAGTTAGAATGCTTAATTTCAAGATAATATACCTCTTGCCCACTTTGGGGATACAGTTTAGAGTGTGTCACCATTATTGTCTCTTTAGCAGCTGTTGTTCATTGTATTATGTGTGCATTGCTAAGCCCTTTTCATTTAATTTGGGCTGGTCATTTTAGCAAACATTTTAAAAATGTATGCACCAAATATTTGATATTGCAAATGAATATATTTTGTTCTTTGTTTTGTCAAAAAGAGGCGATCGGAAAAAAACATTCCCTTGATGTGTGGCATGTTGCCAAAAATATTGGCAAGAAGCTAGCCAAGGTACGTATGTTGTAATTGTGTTATAGTTTGATACAATTTTGAAATATTGTGAATGCTTTATTGGTTTTCTCATGTTTTCTTTGGTTTGTTTGTGTGTGTATCTTTACATTTTACATTTGCATTTTCTTCTTAGATTGCTGCAGGCAGTAAAGGTCGCAAGCTGCAAAAGTGGATCCCTTCGATAGTGAACCACTTTTGGTTCTGCTGCCAGAAGGCTGACACCAAGACAAAGTTCATGGTAACCTGTTTGGTCATTGTCTTGTTTGGTTATTTGTACGGTTTCATTTACAAATAATAATAGCACGTCAATCACAATTATGCACTAATTTCAATAGTTTGAAAAAAATCAGGCATGTATAGTTTTCTGAATGTGTCTGTTCCATTCCAGGGTATGTGGCGAGGAGTTTTGCAACATGTTTGCAACATACATTCTTGGGATGCTGGTGCCTGGTGCTGCGACCATGAAGACCTGGGCGGGGAAAGGGAGGATGGGAGGGCCTGGCTTGATCCTCAGGAAGACCGTGCCCTAGTGAAACAGCTCGCCTCTGTGGTCTTAGACCAGACTCTGATCCAGAAAGCAGAGTTGGTCATCACAAACAGGTTAGAAGATTATTATTACTCACTATTGAGGGAGAAATCAGGGAACTGTTTACAGTGTGCATGAAAGGAGATTATGTGGGTGCAACAAGTATGAACTTGTTTGTGTGGTTTTGTAATTACTAATACTCGATGTAAAAATCAGGAGTTGTAGTGCTCATACTGATGTGTGCTGGCCAACATTATACAGTGGAACTCTGTTATAGTGAATATAAGAATTTCGCTGTAACAGGGTTGATTTATATCATACAGTGAGGTAAATAAACAAGAAAACCTATCGCTACAGTATCAGCAGAACATCACTGTAAAATATTTAATGATAAGCGTGTTCACTTCTACCATTATATATAATACTTTCTTTTTACATACAGGAGCACATGCCCCCTGGAGGTGTTTCACCAACATTTGTTGATGTATGCGGGCAAAAGGTTTGCGTACACACCTCCGGTTTATGAAGCCAGGATTCTGTTGGCAGCCATGGACCACAACACTCATGCTGGTCGACCCTTGGCGACTTCAAAGGATGGCAGAAAGAAGTAAGTACATGTATTGAAACACACTCAATGCAATGTTTTTGTTGTTTGTTTTTTTCACAGGCCAAACATGTAAATTCAGGCTTCAAGTTCTAGATGTATGATCATGTCCTTGGCATGTTTAGTTATATTATGACATTCAAGGCCATTACAAGGGTTAGTGTCAAGCATTTTAGTCATAATTGTTCTTGTTCTATGTTGATAGGTATCACAGATGCTTCAATAAGAAAACCGGCCGCTGGTCGGTATTCCCTGTGAAGGTCCCAAAGACCTACCACCACATTCCAGCCCTGAAGCTGCGAATCATGGAGATGAGACTACAAGACCCGTTGCCACTGCACAGGAAAAAACCTCTGGCACAAGAGGACCCAAGGAGACTGTCAACACACCTGGCAGCAACCTCCCCACCTCCAACTAGTGAACTTGTTGCACAGAAAAAATCTCGTTTTACCTGAATGACGGTAGCAGTTGAGCTGGTAGTAGCCCAAAAGGAGGCAGAACATAAGGAAAGAGTGTCAAGTGGGATAATTATTACCTCCCTTTTTGTCTGCGGTTCTGTTACAGTTGTTTTTGACATGTGGAGAGGTACAACAATATGACACCAGTGGACTTTTGAAAGGCCCTTTTCAAGACAGCAATGTTTGTATGTGTGGGTAACCAGTAAAAATGCATAGACCCGCATAGTTCTATGGCATGGCTGTGTTTAGTTTTTTAATTTAATCTGCTGCCTTATCATGGACCCTAAATTGCGCTATTTCACCAATATAGATGGGAGGCTCTTGTATACATTGGCGAATAATGATTTTAATAATAACTTTGAAAAATAGTAATAACTTTGTGATTATACATTGGCAGACTAAATTTGCAAGAAAAGCATTTATCAATAGTTTCCAAAGCTGTATCATTTTAGTTGAGACTGTGTTGTATGATTTTCACTTCAAATTGATATCAATTGCCTTAGACTACATTTTGCTTCACAGGCTAGATTCAGGCGGCATAGAATGGCTGCAGGCACAAGAAACTCACATTGCAACACATATTATAATTGAGCATGTTGGAATGTTCGGCTGAAAATGTACCTCCCATTATAATTAAAGGAATGTCAGCGACAACCCACCTCTCAATGCAGGGACTGAGGGAGTGGTTGTGACATGGTGATCATGTTTTTTTTTTCTTTTCTTGTTTAGTTGAAAATATTGCTTGTGTACAATAATTGTTTATTCATGATACTAATGTGTGTGCGAGAGAGACTGAGGGTTTGTACAACATGTGTTAGTATATTCTTATTATGTGTGGCTGCAAGCGTGACTTAGCATATCTGTTTAGTTGGCTTTTGTACATGTTTACCTGGAAACAATATGAGAATAATGGTGGTAACGATACTTGATATTTGTCTGTCTGTTCATTTGTTTTTATGAGTGCGTTGTGGTGTGGTAATTGTGCAACAGTATGTCTGCTGAAAGAAAAGAAAAAAACAAAAAACAAAGACAGAAACTGTTTGTTGTCTGCAGATAAAGGGATGTACACCACTTTGAAAATGACTAAAGACTATTGTGTGTTTGTTGTGTGATATAAATTTAAAAACAATAACATCATGTTTCTTTTTCTGAACCCATTACAAAAAGTGGAAGTGATTCAGATTCTGTATTCAGAATTACACAATTTCAAAATCTGACAGCATAATTTACATGATATGACATTGTGTCACTGCTGGCACATGAACTTGTTTTGTTGTTGGTCAAATATACATTTATTAAAATTAACTTGTGGAGTCATACTAGTACATACAAAGTAAATGAACACAAACTTGTACAAAACAAACAGCTCAGCTGAAGAAACCATTTTAACATAATTTTCTAGTCAACCAAAATAACATTCTCATTTTCAAGACAAAATGTTTCTGTAATATTTTTCTTGCACTCAAAAAGTAATGTGTGCAAAAACCCATGGAAACAATCAAACAGCTGTTACAACCATACAGAGAGGCAATTAAAAATTTGAAAACTAAAAGTCAAACATGTCCAAGTCCTCAGGACATTTTGGTGCTTGAGGAAGAGACAGACGAAAAATATCCCTCCATGTTGTGTGTCGGTATTCAAGAGCAATTACCCCATCTACTGCAAGCGCGCTGGAATGTATCCTGTATAAACATTGTTGGGACTGGGGTAAGTATCCCGAATGGCCCACACACAACATGAAGGGATAGCCCTCCTGTTACCAGCCCCCAAACGACCATGCTGCCAGAAAACAAACTGGCGATAGGCAGCATGGCGATTGGAGGCGGCTTCGCCTCCCTCTTCCGCAAACACCAAAATGTCCACCCGCTGCCTCCTGCTCAGGTGTAGCACGAACGGATGTAAAATGATGTTCATCTCCTGCAAAAGAAAAAAGAAATAATAATTGTAATCATCAAAGTAACAACACATCACATTGACCCGGGTTCGAATCCCTGTTGGGCCTTGAGTGGGGCGCCTGGTAAAGTGCGACCTTTGCCGCGCTTTTAGTTTCCTACACAGCAAAGATAAAGCGCGTTGTAAATATCCAAATTTCATTTTTTTTCAAATACAAAAATAAGAAATACAAAAATAAATAAATAATAATAATTGGACTCCAAGGACTACATACCAATGTGAACTTCAAGGGAAGAGGAAAGTCGTTCACTAAAAGAAATTTGCTATTACAGTTTAGATTTTTGTCTAACAGAGAGAACCCAAGGGGGAAAAAAACCCTCTTCATTATAAGTGGAAAATCACAATAATAGAGTCCACTATAGTATGAGTACTAGCAGGTTCCACTGTATATCATTACATACAACTATATTACCCTGCACAAGTACACAATCTGACCATGACTGTGTTTATCTTTTTTTTCATGTAAATATTTTTTTAATAAATACTTTTTTATATAAAAAATGGGCATACGTACAGGCATTCTTGATATGCACTGAGTGCGGCGCTGGCAGCAGATCCGTTCTGCAGGTGTGGGCATGTGCCGACAATGTCGGCACACACACCAGTCCGGCCAGGCTGCATGGTCTGGTGATGGTGCAGGTGTTGGCACAGACGACTGATCGGCTGTTTTCAACAGAAAGCATTTTTATTTCTTAATTTATGATACATATTTTATGATTACCAATGTCAAAGTAAAAAAAATCAATAATGCACCATGGATGTAAATATATTTTTTTTGTTTTGTTTTTTGTATACAACAACAACAAAACCATTGAAAAAATACTTTCAGCAGAATGCAGAAACAAAATACTACATAGAGAGCTCACACAAAATACCACAATAATGACAAGAGCAAACTTATATCAGAACACCATAAAGCAGAAGTTACTTACCAAGCATGTCAAAAACAAGACCTGGTTGTGCAACAGCCAGGTCGAGGGCCAGTTGTCGCAGTTGTGCAATATCCAGCTGTTGGATCTGAGTCTGTAATAATGTAAAGACAACAAACATGTTTTAAAATGAAACATGTGTGCTGTTATCATTATCTGTGTATACATGCGAAAGACTTTGCTATTCATATCTCCTCATAATAATGTCAAATTAATTAAAAACACACCTGCAAGTTATTCCTGTGCTGCTGCGCAGTGGGGATGCCGGCCACATCCCACCTCCCTCGACCACCTCTCCCCCTGCCACTTGAAGAGCCCCGCTGCTGTGCTGTCGCCCCTCGTCCTCCTCTCCTCCTTCCTCTCCCCCTGTCTCCTCCTCTTTCGTTACTTGTGGAACATGTCTGAAAACAGCATTAATAAAACATTTGTGTCTTCAACATGAAGAACTAATTTACATCTAATGGTAACTTCTCCAATTCTCTCATCTATGTGTGCCAAACTAGCACATTTTCTCCTCAAACTATAGCGAAACCTGTGGTATCCAACAACGAAGGGGCCCAGACAAAAAGAGTTGGATACCACAGGTAGTTGGATACCACAGGTCAGATTCAGACTAAGTAATACGTATTTGGGTAATTCCCCAGTTGTATATCACAGGGTATTTGGATAAGACCAGTATGGATACCACAGATTTCACTGTAATGTACACATGAAAACACACCTGATCTTGTTCTTGAGGCTGACCACCTCCTCTTCCCCCTCCCCTTCCTCTCCTCCTCCCTCTCCCTCTGTGGGGTGCAGGTGAGTCTGTTTCATGATCACTCCGGCTTGTCTGAAATCAACAATAATAAAATAGTTGTGTCTTCAGCATGTAGAACTAATTTTCATATAATTAATTGTAAGCTCTTCAGTCTCATCTATTAGAGCCAAAATAGCAAATGTTCTCAAACTAATGGACATGAAAACACACCTGATCTTGTTCTTGAGGCTGACCACCTCCTCTTCCCCCTCCCCTTCCTCTCCTCCTTCCTCTCCCTCTGTGGGGTGCAGGCGAGTCTGTTTCATGATCACTCCGGCTTGTCTGAAATCAACAATAATAAAATAGTTGTATCTTCAGCATGTAGAACTAATTTTCATATAATTAATTGTAAGCTCTTCAGTCTCATCTATTAGAGCCAAAATAGCAAATGTTCTCAAAGTAATGGACATGAAAACACACCTGATCTTGTTCTTGAGGCTGACCACCTCCTCTTCCCCCTCCCCTTCCTCTCCTCCTTCCTCTCCCTCTGTGGGGTGCAGGTGAGTCTGTTTCATGATCACTCCGGCTTGTCTGAAATCAACAATAATAAATTAGTTGTATCTTCAGCATGTAGAAATACATCTGGTAAGCTCTCCACTCTTTTTGTCATCTGTGAGTGCCAAACCAGTTTTTACTAGCAAATTTTCTCATCAAACTAATGTATATGAGAACACACCTGGGGGTATGGGTGGGGTTATGAGAGAAATACTTAGGTTAGGACTGCTAGACAGTCAAAGTCTTCTTCTGTCACATTCTTTGCACATGATTCTAGAGGGAGCAAAGAGGGAAGGAGGGCATCATCCATCAAACAAGTGATGACCAAGGAATAATAGAAAATTAAAAACCAACCGAGTACTTTATGCTGTTTACATGTTCTGAGCAAAAGTCCACAAGTACATTGAATGATTGATGTAGTGCTACAGGGATTACGACAGATCTAGAAGCAACCCATCGAAAGCAAAAAGAAGCTAAGAGGCATACAGCCTATGCTCCAAAGTTCATGAAGGCTGTTACCCTTTATAATTATCAAGATCTACGAGTATGCTTACTCTTACCGTCAAACTCAGAAAATGCGAGTGGGGCGGTTTTTGCGGTAGTGACATGAATGACTCTCACTCTGTCACTCTCATGTCGACAGATTGCTTCCAGTTCTTCTTCTTCTTGATAATGTAGAACACTTTTGGATCCCAAATCTAAATAGACTTAAGTTAGGGGCGAAAAGTTATTGCACGGCCTTTGAAACTTACCGATGGCGACGACATAGTGATGTTGTACTTGTCAATTGATAGCGGCAGTAGTGGCGGAAGTAGGGAGTTCCCTTGACTTCCGGTGACGATTACGCCAAAGGCCTTGTTGAATAATGTTTAGGCCTACGAATTCTTTTTCTCGAAAATATCGTACCAACAATTTTTTTCTGTGTTCGAATACTGTAGCCAATCCTCCTTCTATCAACTTTAAAGGACGTTTATGAGATTATTTGTACAAGTGACCAAAATGAATTAATTATTGAGCTACAGCCACATGTGTTACTTTAACACAAACCTTTTTTGCTTTCTGAGAAAAGTCTACACCCACAACTTTTGTAACTCTGAACATTTTTTTTCTAATAAAAATATGCATGTGCAGATAACAACATTACTGCCCACACCAAAATAACCAGGGCAACAAGCGTCTGCGCCACAAATGCCGGTAAGATGCGAGCTTGTCATATTTCTGCAAATTACTTTCTGTGGTAACCATCCCCTGGTATGCTTTTCTGGTACGCTTCGTTCGCCTGCACCCTTGAGAAGGCATATAAGCTGGTTTCTGTGGTTTTGTCAATAAAATGAGATTTTTGCTGAAGAAAGAAAGACTTTAGTACTCGCAGGAAATCTGAAGAGATCCCCGGCTGTAAAGAGTTGAAAAACAGAGGAGAAAAAGCCCCACCGAAAGCGAAGTACACACGGTGGAAACATAATAAACAAGAGAGAAGCTGACTCATCGTTGTTTTATACATCGGATAAACAGGTTTTAAAGCTCAGAGCCTTTCTTAGAACCTGTCGTAAGACAAATACAACTTATAACAATAAACGCAGAAAAAAATGCAGACGAAAAGAACAAAGGAGAAATAGAGTGTGAGAGAGAGAATGGAAGAAGAGAAGGAAAGAAAAACAGAGAAGGGAGGAAGAGGAGAGAAAATGATTGATTGATCGATTGATTGATTGACTGATTTTTCATACATAAGGATAAATGTTTAAGGCACAACCTACTTACAACCTGTCTTCCAGTCAGTATAACAGAAATGTTAGAGTTGCATTAAAGAGAGAGAGAGAGAGAGAGATAGAGAGAGATAGAGAGAGAGAGAGAGAGAGAGAGAGAGAGAGAGAGAGAGAGAGAGAGAGAGAGAGAGAGAGCGCGCGTGTGAGTGAGAGAGTGTGTGAGAGAGAGAGAGAGACGGATATATATATATATATCTATCTATATATATATACGACTTGTGTCTGTCTGTCTGTCTGTCTGTGTGTGTGTTTGTATGTGTGTATTCGCCATGCACGGCCAAAGTTCTCGAAATAACCAGCTCTGCGTCAGGCAAGAGTCAGATTACAAGTGCAGTGTAGCGTATGCGGAGGAGCAGCGAAAAGCAGAGACATACATTTCTATGTCTCTGCTAATAGAAGAACGAGTAATCATATCGCGCATGATTGACCGCGTCCGAGCTGCCTATTAGAACTCCTCTTCGGCAAAAGGCTATTCCTATACAGAGGTTAAATTTCGTTCAGATCACCACCAAATCGTGATATTGTTTTCTTGTGTCAAACCTTGACTTTGCAGTGGTGTCTTTTCTTGTTTGTGTGTGTGTCGTTTGATTTTTGTCACAGTAGCGTATAGAAAAGAGTAGCTAATTGAAAACCTTTCAACCATATTGCGCAGGATGACAGCGTCCGAACTACTTCGTCAAATGGTCAAGTTATTGCTATACACAGGTTGAATTACGCTCGGAACAGCACCAAAGCGTGACATTGTTTTCTTTTGTCGAACCTTATTGATATTGCAGTAGTGTCTTTTTGTTGTTTTTGTCGTTCTTGTGTGTGTGTGTGGCCGTAGTAGCGTATGCGACAGAGTAGCTATTAGAAAACCTTGCAACGATATCGCGCATGACGAACTACCCATTAACACTCTTCTTCGGCAAAAGGTTCATATACACAGGTTGAATTGTTATTGCAGTATTGTTGTTTGTTTTGTTGTGTTGCTACAATATACTACCAGCCCCTTCTGCAGGCATTTTCAAAAAAACACTTATATAAAGCATATTAATGTTGTGCCAAACATATTTTGTGGGATGTTGGTTATGCGTTTGCTCTTTTTAAGATTTAGCGCTTTTCTTCTGTAAAGCGAAGTTCCGTTTTCGCATTCAACATTCTTTTTACATTTAGTCAAGTTTTGACTAAATGTTTTAACGTAGAGGGGGGAATCGAGACGAGGGTCGTGGTGTATGTGTGTGTGTGTGTGTGTGTGTGTGTGTGTGTGTGTGTGTGTGTGTGTGTGTGTGTCTGTCTGTCTGTGTGTGTGTGTAGAGCGATTCAGACTAAACTACTGGACCGATCTTTATGAAATTTGACATGAGAGTTCCTGGGTATGATATCCTCAGACGTTTTTTTCATTTTTTTGATAAATGTCTTTGATGACGTCATATCCGGCTTTTGGTGAAAGTTGAGGCGGCACTGTCACGCTCTCATTTTTCAACCAAATTGGTTGAAATTTTGGTCAAGTAATCGCCGACAAAGCCCGGACTTCGGTATTGCATTTCAGCTTGGTGGCTTACAAATTAATTAATGACTTTGGTCATTAAAAATCTGAAAATTGTAACAACAAAAAAATGTTTTATAAAACGATCCAAATTTACGTTCATTTTATTCTCCATCATTTTCTGATTCCAAAAACATATAAATATGTTATATTTGGATTAAAAACAAGCTCTGAAAATCAAAAATATAAAAATTATGATCAAAATCAAATTTCCGAAATCGTTTTAAAAACTATTTCATCTTATTCCTTGTCGGTTCCTGATTCCAAAAACATATAGATATGATATGTTTGGATTAAAAACACGCTCAGAAAGTTAAAACGAAGAGAGGTACAGTAAAGCGTGCTATGAAGCACAGCGCAATCGCTACCGCGCCAAACAGGCTCGTCACTTTCACTGCCTTTTGCACTAGCGGCGGACCACGGTCCACGTTCAGTTTCATTCTGTGAGTTCCACAGCTTGACTAAATGTAGTAATTTCGCCTTACGCGACTTGTTTTTTATTGCTGACACATGCGGCGCAATGTTTATCGCTCTCGCTGTCTAAACTGTATTTGTTTATGTTCCTTATTCTATTGAACCATCTGTTTATCATTATGATATATTCACGAAATGGTATTTCCTTAGAAACTTTTACGATGTAGGCTTCGAGGTAGTGTTATCAATGAGTTGGTGGGTGGGTGAGTCAGGGAATGGATGGGTTGGGATGGGGGTAGTTGTGAGGTAGGGGTAGGGGTTGGGGCGGAGGAGTTGGGTGGATGGAGAGGAGACGGTCACAAGTTGAAAATTGTGGACAACAACTTACTACAGTGATTTCCCACCTCTATTTACTCAGAGAACACGTGCATTTTTTGAAGTCTGTTCCAAAAACATCCATCATTCAGCTTCTCAGACGACAGCGACAGAGGGGTATTCACAAACAACAAAGCAATTGTTTTTAAAACACCCCGGACTTAAATTGCAGCCCGCGGAGGCAGGGAGTGGAAACGAGGCACCGTGCATAGGCCCAAGGCCTCAACCATGTAACAAACAAGTCGCGTAAGGCGAAAATACAATATTTAGTCAAGTAGCTGAGGCTCACAGAATGAAACTGAACGCAACGCAACGCAGCAAGACCGTATACTCGTAGCATCGTCACTCCACCGCCCGTGGCAAAGGCAGTGCCCGTGGAATTGACAAGAAGAGCGGGATATTCGTTGCGCTGAGAAGGATAGCACGCTTTTCTGTACCTCTCTTCGTTTTAACTTTCTGAGCGTGTTTTTAATCCAAACATATCATATCTATATGTTTTGGGAATCAGGAACCGACAAGGAATAAGATGAAAGTGTTTTTAAAACGATTTCGAAAAAAAAATTTTGATAATAATTTTTATATATTTAATTTTCAGAGCTTGTTTTTAATCCGAATATAACATATTTATATGTTTTTGGAATCAGCAAATGATGGAGAATAAGATAAACGTAAATGAGGGCGTGACAGTGCCGCCTCAACTTTCACGAAAAGCCGGATATGACGTCATCAAAGACATTTATCAAAAAAATGAAAAAAACGTTCGGGGATTTCATACCCAGGAACTCTCATGTCAAATTTCATAAAGATCGGTCCAGTAGTTTAGTCTGAATCGCTCTACACACACACACACACACACACACGCACAGACAGACAGACAGACAGACACACATACACCATACCCTCGTTTCGATTCCCCCTCGATGTTAAAATATTTAGTCAAAACTTGACTAAATATAAAAAGCTACTCTGATCTAGCCACTGCACGAGAAATAATGTTGTGGTGTCGATGTCACTGAAAATAATCTTGTGGTATCGATATCCTTGAAACAAATCTTGTAATATCACTGAAAATAACGTTGTGGTATCACTGAAAAGAATGTTGTAGTATCTCGGAAAACATGTTGTGGTATCACTGAAAAATGTTGTAGTGAAATTGAAAACAACATTGTAGTAACACTTATGTTGTAGTGACACTGAAATAATGTTGTAGTGACACTGAAATAATGTAGTGACACTGAAATAATGTAGTATCACTGAAATAATGTTGTAGTGACACTGAAATAATGTTGTAGTGACACTGAAAATAATCTTGTAGTATCACTGAAATAATGTTGTAGTGCCACTGAAATAATGTTGTAGTGACTGAAATAATGTTGTAGTGACACTGAAATAATGTTGTAGTGCCACTGAAATAATGTTGTAGTGACTGAAATAATGTTGTAGTGACTGAAATAATGTTGTAGTGACACTGAAATAATGTTGTAGTGACACTGACATAATGTTGTAGTGCCACTGAAATAATGTTGTAATGACTGAAATAATGTTGTAGTGACAATGAAATAATGTTGTAGTGACACTGAAATAATGTTGTAGTGACACTGGAAATAATGTTGTAGTGACACTGAAATAATGTTGTAGTGACACTGAAATAATGTTGTAGTGACACTGGAAATAATGTAGTGACACTGAAATAATGTTGTAGTAACACTGAAATAAGTTGTAGTGACTGAAATAATGTTGTAGTGACACTGAAAATAATGTTGTAGTATCATTGAATAAGAAGTGTACGCAAAGCTTGCATAAACTGCGTGGTGAGAAATGCGATCCTGTCATGTTCGTTTACGCACTTAAATGATGAGCTGCGTGTGCATGCGTCAGAGTAATCCAGTGCTTCTCAAGTTTTCAGGCATTGAGTCTCTTGGCGGCAATTTGTAAATAATTAATTCGGGTTTGAAAATAAGCTTACAAGACAGACATGTAGCTTTTAAACTCTGGCTGCAGAAAGTAACACTTGGCGCAACTTCAATTTTACGGTTGTTTTACGCCAAGAGATAACAGCCTGAAACCTTTATGCTAATAACCCCCCGACACGTTCGGAGGTGCACTGCCACAGTTCGAGATAAGTTTTGAGCTAATAAGTGCAAGAGATTTTACAAACAGTAATTTGTATAGGCAAGAAGGCGTTTCCTGCTCGTTCGGCTAATTTCTGTCGCACTGTCTGTCTGACATGTGTTTGCCTGTCTGTCTTCCTGCCTGCCTGCCATCCGTCTGTCTGTCTGTCTGTCCGTCTGTCCGTCTGTCCGTCTGTCCGTCTGTCTGTCTGTCTGTCCATCCGTCTGTCTGTTTGTCTGTCTGTCTGTCTGTCTTAGTTTCTATGTCTGCGACGCCTCGAACCGCAGTGTTTGTTTCGCTCCATATTCTGTTTCTCGTTTCTTTTTGCAGTTTTTGTAAATCTGTCTCACCGATATTGTTGTTCTTCTTGCTCTTTTCTTTTGGCCTATTCAAATGAAGAACTTTCGCTTTCGTCCCAAGAAACACAGACAAAAAGCAAAGAAGGATGAAGCAAACATAACACGCTTCGAAGATAATATTGCTGGAGAATGAATTGCGTTCACACAAACGCACAGTGCTATTATTTTAGAGACTAAGAAAGAAGGAACAGTGGCTCCCTTCCACAGCAAGACAGACAAAAAGAGAAAAAAAGAGGATATACAAGCCTAAAAGTCTACTTGCTGGGTGTTACACGTTCACACACACACACACACACACACACACACACACACACACACACACACACACACACACACACACACACACACACACACACACACACACACGCATTCACGGCACGCACGCACGCACACACACACACACACACACACATACACACATACACACACACATACACACACACATACACACACACACGCACTCATGCACGCAAGCACGCACAAACACACACACACACACACACACACACACACACACACACACACACACACACACACACACACACAGAGTCAATGCAATGTCATTTCAAGGAGTCTGAGAAAAAAGAAACAGCTTATTGAAGTTGCTGGTTTACCTGTGTGAGACAGATGTTTCCTATTAGACTAATTTCTACTGACGTGCATCGCACTCATAATCTGGAAGCACTGAGTTACATAAGGACGTTCAGGAAACTTCAGATGTTATCTCTTATGTTTTTTGTGTGGCAGGTTTAAAGACTTTTAAAGCAGCAGGCGATTATGAGTCATCTTTTATGTGGGCTTCACACAGTCACGCCATTACAATGAACGGTCTCGAAAATCTCACTCAGTGTGCACAAAATCTCAAACAATCTCATTATGAACGAGATCTCAAACAGTCACACTTGTATTTATTATTTATTTTTTATTTGTGTATTCTTTTTGTTGTTGTATTTTCCCCCACATGTATAACCTTTACAGGACAGGACGCAGTCACAGGGCGGGGACGTAGCTCAGTTGGTAGCGCGCTGGCTTTGTAGCCAGTTGGTCGCTATCAGCGTGGGTTCGATCCCCACGTTCGGCGAGAGATTTATTTCTCGGAGTCAACTTTGTGCAGACTCTCTTCGGTGTCCGAACACCCCCGTGTGCACACATGCGCACGAAAAAGATTCCACGTTCACAGCGAAAGTCTCAGGGCTTGGAAAACACGAAGACACGCATGCATCATCTCTCGTCTCAGATTATCATGATCGTATTTTCGATACTTTGACGAGACAAACCCAATGCTGGTGTGTCGAAGAAGACAGCCACAGCGGGCTTGTTCGAATCAAAGTATCACACCATATCTTCAGCGTATTACCAATACCTGTCCCAATATAGACCAGTTGATCTAAGAGGACGTTAAACCCTAATAGTCACGCAGTCACACTATTAACACAATCTGGACCTCTGTCTCTGTAAACGAGGTCACAATCTTGTACTCTGAACGATGTCTCGCTAACCTCATGTGATCAGGATCTCGCAAAACCTCCCATGTGAATGAGTGCTCGAATAAACTCACTGTCCACAAGATCTCCGACAATTTCACTGCCAACGAGATTATACCGTTTACATTAACAGCAAATGAGATCTAGACCAATCTTTAGTGAATGGTTTATTGTAACAACCGCACTTCATAAAGTGAATGCATAGTAAAAGAAGTTCAATTTGATGGTGTGATTTAAATTGATGCGATTGGTGTACTTCCCCTTATGTTATACCCACGTATGCATGTAACTATTACCTGTGAATTCCTTTGAGTTATATAATCTTTCTTAATTTTATCGGCGCATTATAACTTGTATTGTGTGATCATACAACTAAAACAGAATGCTTTTCTTCCCTTTTTATTTTCATTTTATTTCATTTGTCATGTACACCCAATGTTTTTTGTTAGATAAAATCATTTGCCATGCCTTGCATATGGCCAAAACCACGAACAATGTCATTCTGAATTAGATATTTCTTACTCATCAAAGTCTCAACATCATTGTGAACAAGATTTCGAATTAGATGACGGTTACCAACGAATCTCGCAAGATCTTACTGTGAATGGGATCTCAAATATTCACCATGGTAAGGGGAACTTGAACGGAATTCCTGCGCCGAACGAGATCTCGAACACATGGGAACATGTGGTATCAGGGCTCAACATAGCAGTCCGTCGCTCCCTCAGAGGGGTAATATCTTTTCTTAATGGTCAGGCCGCAGCGACATGAAAAGCAAGCTGTGTGTGCGTGTGGGCTGAGGGGAGGGTGGGGGTGTGGGGGGTGGGGTGGGTGGGTTAAGAACCCAGTAGTGTCTCTCGGCGAGTTTTCGAACAGATGTTTCGATCAATCTCACTGTGAGCCACAATGCAAATAATCTCAAGGTGAACGACTCAACTCAACTCAACTCAAATTTTATTGGCTTCAATTTTCATAGAAGAATTTGTCTTGCGCTTGGGAGAAAGTAAGAGTATAACATATAAAAACAGCATTCATATCACATTTCATGTATCACACACAGTAATCACTAGTATAAGCCTACAATTATCACATGTGTACCTGTATCATACATGCAAATAAATAGTATCACATTTCCACGTATCACACACAATATATACATTACATAACATACAGCAAGCTTCTATCTCCCGCGCCTCCCCCCCCTCCCACACATACATATCCTCGCACGTGCGTCGACTCCATACAAATGACATCATCAGTCCATTAACTAAAATGCACAATGACTAGTAGTGGGTACATGATACTTAATACGTGCTCAACTAGACCTGCTAACTAAAATAATAACAGAAACAAAAACAAGGACTGGGCACAACATTTACACGTGTGTGATCTACTTACATCAAGTGCCTGTGATCTATAAATAACAATGATTGCGTTTAAAGTAAAACATGAATAATGCCGATGTTTTCTAACAATGAATACATAACAACTAAGATAAGAATGTATGTGCTTTCATAATATGATTATTTTATAAAACACAGTGGGGAAATTTGGAAAATAATATTTATACGAAACTGCGCACATCGAGTCGAGCTCTGTAGCGTGTGTGTTCGGAGGCAGGAGACACACATGGCTGTGGATATTAATTGTTCGGTGGATTAAAAAGGATACCCCAACTTCGGCAGGGCAGAAGGAGGTACAAGACGGTGTGCTGTATTGCTGTGTGTGAGTGTGCTGTGCAGACCTTCAGTGTTATGTGCATGTTCTATTCTAGTCTGTCCGTAGGATTCCTCTGAGGGCCCACTGTGTACAAGGGGAGGTCACCCCCGCCCTACAAACAAACACATGTGGAGACCCACAGAAACACCACAGCATCGCAATGAAAGAGGGCAAAAACACCAACAACAGCAAGGTAAGACAGGTCTAGGACATTATTTCTAGGACTGACTAAGCAATGGAACAACATCATGATCTTCATTATAACCACACAATGAGATCTCAAACAGCCTCACTACAAACGGCATCTTAAAAAAGTATCACTATGAACGAGATCTCAAAGAGTATCAATATGACCATGGAACTTTGCAAAACTTACTGTGGACGAGATCACCATTGAAACGGGATATTTGTTCGACTTCTGCATAAAATATATCTCTAACAAGTCGGACACAGCGTGTAGCGGTCGAGGTCAGCGTTCAAAGGTCAGAAACGAAGCATGGACATCGACCTCCTCAGAGCCGGGTGGCGGTATCTTGTCTTGACGGTCTGACCGCGGCTACATGAAAAGGAGGCGCGCGCCACATGCGTCAAAGGTGAACGTCGGAGTTGGGATCCAGTAATGACTCCTTAATGACATTGACGTAGACCCTCGCCATCCTTTCTACTTACTTCTGAATTTGCCGTCAAATCTCGTTACTCAAATCGACCTCAAATGTCTGCCATGCCGCAGCATCCAGAAAGCCGGCGAGAAAGAGCATGCAACTGAGGTCAAGCACATAAAGTGAGGGGGGGATAAATGTATGAGAATTTGTAAAACAAGACCGAGTAAATCCTGATATTCGTGGAAATGCTCTAGAAATATTCTTGTTTGTCAGTGACTGGATACTGATTTGATGTAATTGGTTTGTTGTTGGAGGGAGTACGTGAATGTACGTAGCAGAGACTGGTGTAAAGTTCTTAACTTATCATAAAGTGAACATTTGAACTCTAAGGTACGTAACTGCTCATGCGTAACTAGGTCAAATGCGAAACGCACAATTTTAAAAAGATAAAGAAAAGACTTGATTCTTCTCTCTCTCCCACTTATAATTTATGTTCTCTTTGTCTATACAGCATCATCATGACACAGACATGTGGGTTTCGTTTTACACGCACATTTATGTTTCTTTTCAGAAAATATGTACGATATCTCATAACAGCTACACCTACACGTAGACGTTTCAAAAACCTTTATTGTTTCTGCCTTCTACTGAGTGAACAGCTAAATTGTGAATACTATAAGCAGAGCTGGACTTAGTGTGTGAGAGGGAGGGCCGCTTTCCTAAATGAGGCAGGGGCCCGGTACAGAGGCTTGCCAGACGGAGGTTGGGGGGAGGGGTATCGGGGGCCTTGTCCCTCCACCAGATGTTTAAATTTAGCATTCAGTTTGAAAGGTGTATTTTGGGTACTCTCTCCCTGCAAAATAAAATTACATTTGCCGGTTAGATCCAGCCAAGCTAAGGACGTAGCGATGAAATACACACACCCACAGCGCGCAAAGAAAACGCCGAGTACGCCAGTCAAAATAAGAACAAGAAAAATAGCGTCTTGTCACGGCTCCTCCAACATACACAAATGAAGACTAAGAGGTACAGTTAGTGAACACTCTCAAAACAAACTGCTCCGCGCAATATTTAAACAGGTGAAAGAAAAGCCGAAGGAATTGTTTGACAGCGCAGATGAAGCAAATGTATTTGTGCAATTTTCAAACTGGTTAACAAAAAGCCGAAACGTAGACTTTGAAAACACGGATTAAACAACCACATCCGCACAACTGTTCAAACAAGTGAGAGAGAAAATCGCAAAGTATTCTTTGAAAGAACGGACACATCAATTTTCTCCATGCGATTTTAAAAACAGGTGAAAGTAAAGCCAAATCTTTATGTTTTGAGAGTAAAAATTAAACACACACGTACATTCACGCCATTTCCCAACAAGTGTAAAATGACATTCAGTAGCCTATAGTTTGAAAGCACTTGTGCAATTTTTGTCCAAGTCAAAGAAAGCGAAAAATACAGTTTGATAGCACTTGCGTTACAGACACATCAATGCAATTTTGAAACATGCCAAGATGAAAGCTAAAAACAAGCGTTCAAAGGAGGGACAAAATACACACTTTCATACACAAAAAAAGTCGGAAGTGCAGATTGATTACAGAGTAGCAACCACGTCCACAACATCCTTGATAAAAGGAAACGAAGTCATCACTATAATCAGCCCCCCTATCTCGACAAAACGTCGATTGTCATACTAAACTAAACTTAACTAAACTAAACACTAAACATATTCATCAATCAGTGAAATACACACATGAAATGAAAATATCATCAATAATGAGAGTGACCATAACCCAACCGATGTTATTTTACACTGTCGAACCTCAAACTGTCCTTTATTTTCGAGTTGAAAGGGATGGAGATAGGGAGGGGCAGGGGGGATTAGGGGGGGTCTAGTATAGTGTGATTACCCAATGAATCAAGGTCAAATAGTGTGTAGGGAGAGAACAACTTCCTCCCACTCCTGCGAAGCGCCTCTTTTATGATCTATCAGTCAAGGTGGTTACACGCTGAGTGGGGCGCATACTTTCCCCACTCCGCCTCCTCCTATTCTACCGGTTACCCTTTTACACCTATTATCTTATCGTGTCTGGGATGCACCAGGAATTGCAGGAGTCTCATGCAGCCAGCATACGATGCCATAGTCAATTGCGCTGATAAGCGATGGCGCATCGCCTTGATAGTTGTCTGCTGAATGCCACACTATTATGCTGATGGTTGTGTGTTTTCGGTTTCTTTCAGTGATAAAACTTATGTACAAACAAGTGTGTCTCAATCACAACATTGCAGTGGTAAAGAGGATCGGATGTTTGGAGAACTGACACGGTCTACAGACCGTCGCGTTGTGTAAACCTGCAATTATTCGTTGTACGAAGATCTTCATCAAAATACTTCATTGTCAAAAAGAAAATGTATTTCTATTTGTGCGAATCAATTAAAAGGCTTTTGTCCGCACTGGAAATGTTTGACAATCACAGCCAGGATAACATCCGGGTCTTCTGTTTTCTGGCACAAAGCAAAGTCAGTTACATTTATATTTAATTATGTCGTTATTAAGGAGTGATGATCATCGCTTGAGATGTCGCTAAATGCTGATTAGAGACGTGTGAATAAAACTAAAAAGTAAAAAAAACCTGAAAAAAACACCCACACTTACCAACCGTTTCTGACAGTATGATTGATGTGTATAAGCGATGAAGTAATTGGACGCAGATCGTCTGACTTGAAAGAAAATACGAGTATCCAATTGTATCGTATGAGAAACCGACAGCACTATTGTATCCCTCTTCCCGATATTGTACAGTACAATATAGTAAGTCGTGATGTCCATTTAATCGCTGTAATATAAAATGGTTGATATGCTGAATGTGTGGTTAATCGAAAGGGCATGGTGGTTTTTGCGGGAAATGATTGTGATGAAGCGTCAATGGATACAGCTGAGATCAGACGGATATCAAGGTAAATAGCTCCTCTTCGTGTGGCTCCATCTATTGAACAGACACACGGACAAACACAAAACTGACACACTGTCAAAAACTCTACAGACAGACAAAGACACACAAACACACTCATAAAAATATACACACACACACACACACACTCACACACACACACACACACACACACACACACACACACACACACACACACACACACACACACACACACACACACACACACACACACACACACACACACACACACACACACACAATGACACTATATGGGTCGTTTTCAACAAATGTCGCCAAATGGGTCCAACTTTTTTCGAAAAATGAAGATTTAGGTCTGGAATCTGCATTCATTTATTAGTTAAAAACTGAAGTAAGCCACCTTAATGACGAGTATTAAGAACAATATCTTCAAAATGCGAGAGCTACTGTTAACGCGTTTCACAAAAAATGTCGAATGCGTGGAAGTTACATGATGTCTGCAATTAGCGTATATTCTGCGTATTACTTGACACTGTCTTCATTTATGTGGCTGCATGCTGCCCCTGAATGTAGTTGAATGTAAAATGTCAAATGAGCATATCTTTTCTTTAAAATTTTACCCAATCTTTTCCCTGCCTAGCTCGTTAGGGAGATATTGCGCGCCCTTGAACTTGTCTCTCTAGGAACATGGGACGCATTCTTACGATACAAAAAAATAAAATCGCTTTCTCCGGGATGAACGGAGAAGAAACATTCTGAAAAGACAATTGAAAGCCCGCAGATAAACTATTGAGACAGGCAAATAATTGTCTACTGAAGCAATAACAACGTCACGAAGCTATTCTGAGTTTCGTGGTGAGCGGGAACGCTCATTCACTGATCCTGTCATAACAATAGTCAGATTCAGAAAACAAAACCAATAAGACTTACAGTCAATGAACTATTTTATTCAGCTGCTAGTTGCGATTGATGTTTTCGCAGCAATGTTAGGTGCTGACCAGAGAAATCAGCTTAAAATCTCGACGAAAACGAGCACTTGCGACAGAGCAAAGTATGTTCTCTTTCATAATAGAGGATAAGCTTATATTTAACCGTCGCGCAGACGGGGTCGGCCCGCTATTGCGCGGGTCCGCTATTGCGCGAGTCTGCTATTGCGGGGGTTAGGGTTAGGGTTAGGGTTAGACCCGCGCAATAGCGGCCCCGCGCAATAGCGGACCCGCGCAATAGCGGCCCAGCCCCGCGCAGACAATAAAATAGATCTAAAACTGATCAGATTTTTTTAAAAAGTACCCACTGTGTAACCCAATTCAGTCTGGAAAATCCAAAGATGTGTCACTGAAATATGCAGTTTAAGACATGACCTATACACAAGTACGTGTTCAGTGCGCACAGTGGAAACTGGCCCCAGAATCGTAACAGCAAGGACCGTAACAGCAAGGACATTTTGGGTGTTTTTTGTGTCGCAATTTCCAAAGCGACGTCGTTTTGAAATAAACTTGTGTATTGGCGAACGACAAGAAGAAGAAGAAATAAACTTGTGTGGTTCTTGATCTGGATCAAAATCTCTACAAACTGTGAGATTTTCAGAGTTTGAATCGAACTCTTTCAATTTGAAAGTACCGTAACAGCAAGGACAAAATTGTGAGGGACATCTCACCTTAGTTGAAAGGCAGCAATATTTTGATGTTTTTCATGTCGTCTGCAACTGTATATCTGAATTTAATCAATTGATGAAAGATATGTCTTTCTTTAGATCTAATTAGATCTGAGTTTGGCGATCCACATTTTTTAGTGTTATCAATTTTCTTCAGTCGTAACAGCAAGGACATTAATTTTTTGATGGGACAAAAGTTTTTTTTTCGTATTATGCACCCCTTAGACCAAGTTTTAATGAAAATTTTAACTTTAGCAAAAAGAAACCAATAAAGACTATAATGTGACCAAATTTCATGATTATCCGATACTGAAAAACAGAGAAAAAAAATCTGAAAGACTGGTTGGCGAACGTGAGACACTCGTTTTTCGGCACCCTTGCGTCAGATAACTCACGCTCTACAAACCATATTAACATAAAATTGTATTTTTGATACAGGAAGTTAATGACCCTTGGACAACGAACAAAATGATACAAAATGTTGTCTAGTTTGTTTTAAGACGCGACGACTGTGCAGAGCCAAAGTCCGGGGACAGCTTTCGCGACATTTTTTGAAATAATAATAATAATAATAAGAACATTTATATAGCGCTAAATCAAAAACTTTCGTTAAAAAGGCTTGCTCTAAGCGCTTGACATCTAAACTAAAACGTCATTCACACTCTTTACAATGATGTACAAGAACTTCATGTCACACTCTTTCATTCAGTATACAGTGAAACCCGGCTATATTGAAGTGGCACGGGACCCGGGAAGACCTTCAATATAGCCGGAACTTCAATATAGGCAATTATCGGTTATATTGAATTTCCCTCCTTGTTCCTTCAGAAATTCAATATAACCAAACTTTTTGTCACTATACGTTCTTATTTCCGTGTCCACACATTGCGTTTGATGTGAGATATATTCCCATTATTCTTTCACCTGTTGGCTGTTGTTCTTCGAGCCTCCTTGCTTTTTTCTGCACACACACACGGACACACGGACACACTCACACACACGCACGCCCCCCCCCCCCCCCTCCCTTACACACATTCCATATTCCTCAGCTACTTCCTTTCTTTTTTTGCAGCCAGTTTCCAGCTTCTGAATAAGCTCGATTTTTCTTTTAATTGTCAGACTCACCTTTTTTACATTTAGTCAAGTTTTGCCTAAATGTTTTAACATAGAGGGGGAATCGAGACGAGGGTCGTGGTGTGTGTGTGTGTGTGTGTGTGTGTGTGTGTGTGTGTGTAGAGCGATTCAGAGTGAACTACTGGACCGATCTTTATGAAATTTGACATGAGAGTTCCTGGGTATGATATACCCGGACGTTTTTTTCATTTTTTCGATAAATGTCTTTGATGACGTCATATCCGGCTTTTTGTAAAAGTTGAGGCGGCACTGTCACGCCCTCATTTTTCGACCAAATTGGTTCAAAGTTTGGTCAAGTAATCTTAGGGTTCACCCAGTTAAGACACTTCGGTATTGCATTTCAGCTTGGAGGTTTAAAAATTAATTAATGACTTTGGTCATTACAAATCTGAAAATTGTAATTAAAATTATTTTTTTACAAGAAGAGCAAACGCTCGATCGAGTCACTTTCGCAGTTCTGAATATTATATGAGGCATCAGATGGACAGGAAGAAATTGCTATTCACAACACAATGAGTCACGTTCACATAAAATTTGAGCCCGGTCACTTTTATAGTTTCCGAGAAAAGCCCAACGTTAAGTTGTGTGTTGCCGAACAGAAAAGGCTAGTTATCTCCCTTGTTTTTCTGATAACGTTCGTAAAAGGCTACAGATGTAAATACTTTGATGTAAAGAATAATCCTACAAAGTTTCAATCACATCCGATGAACTTTGTCAAAGATATAAAATGTCTAATTTTTCCTTTGACGCTGACCTGTGACCTTGAAAAAGGTCAAAGGTCAACGAAACCATCGTTAAAGTGTAGAGGTCATTGGAAGTCACGACTAAACAAAATATGAGCCCGATCGCTTTGATAGTTTCCGAGAAAAGTCCAACGTTAAGGTGGTGTCTACGGACGGCCGGCCGGCCGGACAGACTAACACTGACCGATTACATAGAGTCACTTTTTCTCAAGTGACTCAAAAATCAAATAAAAAGGTCGCACTCTGCGCATAGCGACAAAAATCGCAATTTTACCAAGAAAACCTCACACTCTTTATGTGGAGAAAGACCCTGACTGTTGCAGTATGTTATGCATTTGAAAACATCTGAAATTGTGTACTTGAATTCTACAGTTTCATCAGTTCTGTGTGTTTAAAAAGTTACCTTGATCATTCTGACATGCTCTTGCTCAAATCACATCCCAGACAATATTGTAGACTCCATTGATAGACGCTGTGGTGCATGGGAGAACTGCATTCTGAGGAAACGAAAAAATATACACTGAGGAAGAACAGTCACAACAACATTTGCAGCAGCAACAGGCTATATAATTTTATTCAAAGAACACTTAAATAAGGTAAAATGAAAATCAGTGTTGTGTCAGTAAATTTGATTTGGGGGAGATGGAAGGATTGGGGTGGGGGTTTAGAGGCGGGGATAGAAGGATAGCTGGGAACCGGGGAAGGTGGGGTGGCTAACACAGTTTGATCATGTAATGACTGGTACAATGTTTAATATATCTAAAAAGGCAGCAACTCTGTAATGCATTATGTGAACCAACTTCTCCATAAACTAAATAAAGATCAGTAAAAGTTACCTCTTTCATTCTGGAATCTTTTTGGTCCCATCACAGCTCAGACGCAGACTCAATGGACAGATACTGTAATGATGAAAATAACACCAGCAATTTAAGGGAGAACAAGAATTATGCAGAGAGGAAAAACAGTAATGAGTAAGAACAACAGCAGCAGCAGCAGACTCAATACTCTTACTCTACATAACACTCTCACTGAATGACTGATTCAGTAACTAAATCCCAGTGAAGTGATCAAAATTACTTATGTAAAAACAGAGAAATAGAGAGAGAGAGAGAGAGAGAGAGAGAGAGAGAGAGAGAGAGAGAGAGAGAGAGAGAGAGAGAGAGAGAGAGAGAGAGAGAGAGAGACAGACAGACACAGACAGACAGACAGGCAGAGACAATGCGAATGTGTGTGTGTGTGTGTGTGTGTGTGTGTACATGGGAAATGCAGTGCCATTGAAAACAAACACTTGCTTCATTTAAATATCAACAGTTATACAACATAAGAGGCACTAGAAAAGTTGTACATGAAAATAAATGTTGCTCTTGCTGATGGAAAAAGAGCAGGGGGAGAGGGTCGATGTTGCTTGCACTTGCAGATAATTATGCACTAACATCCAGCTGTTTTTCTGGGTGTACTGTAACCCTGTAATGTTTAAGCAGAAATGTTTGTGGATCACGTTATGCTTCTGCTTTTAGATCAGTTTGCAATATTACCTGGATCATTGCGGCATCCTCTTGATCACATCACATTTGAGACTTTGACCTATATAGACTCCATGGGCAGACGCTGAAGTTATTACAAGGGCATTCTGAAAAATGACAATACAAATGCAGAGATGTAGAACTTTACATTACACTTACAGAAGCAACAACCAGAGAGCTGATTTATACAGGTAGAGAGAGAGAGAAAGAGAAGAAGAAGTAAAAGAAAAAAGAGAGCATAGAAAGAGAGAGGGGGTGGGGGATGGGGCAAAGGGAGTGTGTAATGTGACGTGAGGAAGGGGAAGAGCAATGGAAAATGAAACTCTCAGTACTTTTAATTTATATTAACAGTTATGGAACTATTTGAGCACTCCCCATAACCACAAACAAGGTACAGACGGCAACATATGTTGCACGGAAGGGTGGGGGTAGTTGGACTGGAGAGTGTTGTTATGGGTTTAGGGTGGAGCTGGGGCGGAGTGTGTATGTAACTTGATAATAATAAGCATGATCAGTTAGTGCTAACAACTATCTTGATCTTCACAGATATAAATTGCACAATGATTTCACCACCATGTACCTTTATTTTTGCCCTTGAGTTAGGTGGAAGACAATGTTGAGTGGTGAACGCAAGTTGTATTGATCACTGGGTCATCCTGCGGTCCGGGCCATTGATCTGCACATTGCACCAGCACAAACAAACACAATGTTATGATCTCAATCAGCCTGCATGGTCAATCATGAATCTAAGAACACAAACACTGTCCAGATCTAATTGAAAACGAGATCATCATTACTTGGGAAATTCAATGAAAATCTAGCAGTCAACGAAGCAGATAGATCTGTCCTTGCGATTGTTGTTGCAAGCAGATAAATGTGTGAACTTCCTTATCTCAACGTTATCATTCAACATATTGATATTTTGCCTGATGGATGTTGTGCCGATGAGATAAACAAACAATCAAAATCAAAGTCATAAACTTTTGAAGAAAAAAATTAAACAAATTGAGCAGAAAGAATCTAGCTTACTGCTGTGCTGATTTCGACAAAATCAATGCGTTTACATGCCGAAGTCATTCCTGCTTTTATTCATATCATACCAGATGATCCTAATGCACAACAATACGAAAACGAGCTCAGCGAAATGAGTAACACTGCCTCACCTGCACTAACACAGCTGCAGAAGCGAAGGTCGTCTACGACTGGAAATTTCGAAGTCGAACAGCGGCGTTTTTTCACTCTCAGCGGTTGTCTTGCTCGGAAAAGTGAAAAGCTTAACTTGAAATCGAACGGAAGTCACCATTCTACCTTTTCGTTCAAGCGTTGTTTTTATAAAATCTCAGAAAATGTAATTTTGACTTGGGTGATTTCGTCCGCCATTGAGATTCAGTTTTTCAATAATTTGTCTTCCTCCTTGGCAGAAGAGTCAAAGGTTCGGCCCGATCTTCAAGGTTCCCAAGACATGACTTGCAAACCCCGAACCTAGTTCGCCGAACCTCCCAAACCTAGTTCGAAAACTCAGGTTCGTCTGGTTAAGAACCAAGACAAGTTCGCCGAACCAGTCTTGAGGTTCGCCGAACCCCACGAACCTAGTTCGCGAACCAAAGGTTCGTCTGGTTAAGAACAGCCCTTAGGTATGACCCGGCCGGGTTCGAACCCACCACCTCCCGATCACGGGGCGGACGTCTTACCACTAGGCCAACCGTGCCAGTCTTACTGAACCTATTTTCTTTCATTCTGAGCACATTTTGAGAGTTAAAATGACACATCTATATATTCTTGAATTCAGGAGAAGATGAGGAATACAATGCAATCATGTCTTCTTTTTTTTTATCTGTTTCTGAATTGTTTTTAATCTGCTTCTGAAAATTCGATTTTAATGACAACTTTAATGAGCAAACTAATACACTAACTATTAAGCTTCCAAGCTGTAATGCATTCCCATAGTCCGGACTTCGTCGAAGGTTGCTTGACCAAAATGTCAATCAATTTGGTTGAAAAATGAGGGTGTGACAGTGCAGCCTCAACTTTCACAAAAAGCCGGATATGACGTCATCAGACATTTATCCAAAAAAAGAAAACAAATGTGTGGGGATATCATACTCAGGAACTCTCATGTAAAGTTTCATGAAGATCGGTTCAGTAGATTTCTCTGAATCGCTCTACACATACACACAGACACACACACACGCACATACACCACACCCTCGTCTCGATTCCCCCGTCTATGTTAAAACATTTAGTCAAAACTTGACTAAATGTAAAAAGAAACCCGTGTCTGGAGCTCTCTGCGCAGCGTTGGATTTTTGTTGAATCAATTTCTCACATGCCGCCAGTGGCAATCTGCGAAATTACTTCTTAAAGAATCCCACTCAGCACAGGAAGCAGTTCGGATCGATGTTGATTTTTAGAATAATGTGTCCAGGTGGACGGATAGTCTGATTACACGTAAAAGCCTGAGCTTATCTGAGAGAGCGAGCTGAACTGTTTGCACGGGAAGAACTGTGCCTTTGAGATATATGCATACTGGATTCAACTAGGGGGTATACTAACGTTAATGACCACGTATGGCGCGCTCAGAATCTTACAATACCGAATATGAAAATAAATATATGTAAAGCGCCAAAAACAGTGGTTGAACGATCCCAAAAATTTAGGAAATACAAACCAAATTGAAGCCAGCAGGCAAGTTATTAACTAATGTAATGCGTACAAAACTATTTTATTTCATGCATGGACCGATTCTAAACATCCGAGTTTCTTTGGACAGGCAACCCACATTCAACTACAGAGCAAGTCTCTACCTTTGTAACGGAGCGCACATTCTTACATTTAGTCAAGTTTTGACTAAATGTTTTAACATAGAGGGGGAATTGAGACGAGGGTCGTGGTGTATGTGTGTGTGTGTGTGTGTGTGTGTGTGTGTGTGTGTGTGTGTGTGTGTGTGTGTGTGTGTGTGTGTGTGTGTGTGTGTATGTGTTTTTATGTATTTTTGCGAGTGCCTGCCTGCCTGTGTGTGCGTGCGTGCGGGTATAATTGTGCGTTTGTTTGCGTGCGTGCGCGTGCGTGCGTGCGTGCGTGTGTGTGTTTGTGTGAGTGTGTGCGTGCGTGCGTGCGTGCGTGCGTGTGTGTGTGTGTGTGTGTGTGTTCGACGGTGTGTATGTGTGTGTGTGTTCGTGCGTGTGTGTGTGTGTTTTTATGTATTTTTGCGAGTGCCTGCCTGCCTGTGTGTGAGTGCGTGCGGGTATAATTGTGCGTTTGTTTGCGTGCGCGTGCGTGCGTGCGTGCGTGCGTGCGTGTGTGTGTGTGTGTGTGTGTGTGTGAGTGTGTGTGTTTGTGTGTGTGTGTGTGTGCGTTCGACGGTGTGTATGTGTGTGTGTGTGTTCGACGGTGTGTATGTGTGTGTGTGTGTGTGTGTGTGTGTGTGTGTGTGTGTGTGTGTGTGTGTGTGTGTGTGTGTGTGTGTGTGTGCATCCCCCACACACTATTATTTATGAGCTGAGTATTTGTGCCTCGATATTTTATTGATGTTCTTACGTTTTATGTTTATTATGATTCACCACACCCGAGTTTCGCGTAATTGAGATAATACAGTGTTCTATGTCTATGTCTATGTCTAACACACATGCACACACGCGCGTATGCTAAACAAATCCAATCTTGACTTTCAAATTTATATAAACATACATCCTGTTCACAATTAACGAGGACAAACATAATTTACAAATACCCAAGTACAACAATTTATCTTTTATAAAAGTTCGGACACACATTTTCCCAATTAATATGAAAGTCACTGAACTTATCTTCTTTTTACTACACCTTATATCTTGATTCAAAAAATATTCAGTTCTGCCTTCTCAAATTTACCAGTAACCCAAACTTTCGCTCTAACCAACCTATTTTGTTCAAAACAGTTTTACCGATACACAATCTTTAAAATAAACAAGTCGCGTAAGGCGAAAATACAATATTTAGTCAAGTAGCTGTCGAACTCACAGAATGAAACTGAACGCAATGCCATTTTACTCGTAGCATCGTCAGTCCACCGCTCATGGCAAAGGCAGTGAAATTGACAAGAAGAGCGGGGTAGTAGTTGCGCTAAGAAGGATAGCACGCTTTTCTGTACCTCTCTTTGTTTTAATTTTCTGAGCGTGTTTTTAATCCAAACATATCATATCTATATGTTTTTGGAATCAGGAACCGACAAGGAATAAGATGAAAGTGTTTTTAAATTGATTTGGACAATTTAATTTTGATAATAATTTTTATATATTTAATTTTCAGAGCTTGTTTTTAATCCGAATATAACATATTTATATGTTTTTGGAATCAGCAAATGATGGAAAATAAGATAAACGTAAATTTGGAGCGTTTTATAAATTTTTTTTTATTTTTTACAATTTTTCGATTTTTAATGACCAAAGTCATTAATTAATTTTTAAGCCACCAAGCTGAAATGCAATACCGAACCCCGGGCTTCGTCGAAGATTACTTGACCAAAATTTCAACCAATTTGGTTGAAAAATGAGGGCGTGACAGTGCCGCCTCAACTTTCACGAAAAGCCGGATATGACGTCATCAAAGACATTTATCAAAAAAATGAAAAAAACGTTCGGGGATTTCATACCCAGGAACTCTCATGTCAAATTTCATAAAGATCGGTCCAGTAGTTTAGTCTGAATCGCTCTACACACACACACACAGACAGACAGACACACACACACACACACACACACACACACATACACCACGACCCTCGTCTCGATTCCCCCCTCTACGTTAAAATATTTAGTCAAAACTTGACTAAATATAAAAAAAGAAGAGGTTTAACATAACCGACTTCGCTACCACATAAACAAAAAATGTATTATTCTCCCCAACATTCTGGTCAACAAAATCATTATTATAGACAGTCATCACAGCTTTGAACCGACCCTTTCGTTCAACCAGGCAGAAGCAACAACTATAGTAAAAGCTACAGCGCGATCAACGTTCGCCCATTTACGAACTCGCGATGAGATTTGTTTCCTCTGGTCACCAAGCCTACCGTTTACAAACGCATGCGCACTAATTGGGATTCCCCCAATTTCCTCTACCTTGACCTCAGAACTCTCGAAGCCACTACTTCGGCTTTCAATTTAGCTCTTGCATACCGAGTAGCTGGCAACTTTGCTTCCGAAGTTTCCACTTTCAAAGTTAATTTGCAGGGTCTCTCACTTGACATCATTACACGACGATATTGCTTCTTAAGGGTCCTTACCCATCCAAAAGAAACCTCCAACGCATACTACAATTGCAGGACATTACTGTTTTTAAGGCAGCTCATTGGGAAATGAGCTCAGACAAAATATCGAAGACGTGAAATGCGTCAATCGAGCAACTGTCGTAACTTGGCTACAATGAGACGGTCGCCTACCTTGCACCACAGACACGAACTGTGACATATTCTTGTTTAATTTAGGTGAAATGCTTGAAACAGAATGGCTCAAAACCGACAGTTCCATCCGAGTTACTGACCGAAACAAGAAATTCCTCCGATAGGAAAAACACCCCCTATAAAGGGAAATAACCTTCTCAGTTGGTGGCAGTGAGAATGGTTATTTCCCTTTGACCAACGGGGGTGTGCCTCTATAAGTCGTTGTATAATTTTAATCCACCAATAACTCCCTAACCGTGTGTTTGACTGGTCCCAATTTTTGTAAGGACCGTCTCAGGAATGTATAGAACCTGTTCACCAAGTTTGGTGACGATCGGTCCGTTCATTCTTGAGATCTATATGCGAACACCAACACACACCCAAATAATATGTCAGTCTTAATCTTAATCCACTAATAACTCCCTAACCGTGTGTTTGACTGGTCCCAAGTTTTGTAAGGACCGTCTCAGGAATGTATAGAACCTGTTCACCAAGTTTGGTGACGATCGGTCCGTTCATTCTTGAGATCTATATGCGAACACAAACAAACACACAAACAAACACATCGAGTGAAACCTATACACACCCCTATACCGGGGGTGTAAAACC
>NC_090256.1:27154265-27191765 GCF_037325665.1 Littorina saxatilis
GCCTGCCTAGCCTGCCTGTTTCTGTTTTCTTCTCGTCAAAGGAAGCTTTACAACAGCCAGTTTGCCAACGTCAGTTTCTTCAAGTAGTTTAGAACTGCACACGTCTCCTCCACGAACGTCTGTAAGTCTGATTTCAAGAAACATCCCAGGAAACGTCAAGTGTTTTACCAAAGGCTAGATGTAACACTTTCATGGCTTCAGAATCACTAAAACAGTGACTCTCAACAAAGCATAATTCAACAAGTATACGGCTGTCAGTCAGTTAGATTTGTTGTTCTCCTGCTCATTCTTGTTTTTTCTCCTTGACATTTTTTAACTCCTTCAAATTTCTTTCTTCTTCTTGCTTTGGTCCCTACCGACCCACAGTAGTGAAAAAATACAACGCCAGGTTTTTGCACTCTGGGGCCTGGCATAAAGATTAGCTCGGAAACTGATAAAGACATCCAATCTCTATTCTTATCGTTTCTTTTCATCCGACTCCTTGCACTGACCATGACGATCTTTATGGGAGGAATAGATTGGACAATTCTGCCACATCAGTCATCTGTTGTATAGATACACCTGTGTGCGGTTCAAATCATGATAACGTCTGATATATATATATATGAAAAACCTTGGACACTTATCTCAGTAGATATATTGTGTTATTGCATTTGTCAGACTTGATTGTACCAAGTCCCCACACATGTTGTAATGCGCTTAGAGCCAAATATTTTTATTTTTTGTAAGGGATAGGCGCAATATCAATACACTTTATTATTATCATTATTATTATTATTATTTAGATCTCAGTAGAACCTATAAAGAAAACTCGATGAACCTTTGAACAGTACAAAAAAGTAAAAAGAGAGAAAGAGAGAAATAGACAGACAAAAAGACAGACAGACAGAGAGACAAAGCCAGAGAGACGGACAGACACTGACAGACAGACAGACAAAAAGTCGGATAGAGAGACAATGTGAGAGAGAGAAACCATAAGAGTGAGATAGTGAACATACTGAGGGCGAGGAGAAGATAAGAGTCTTACATTACAGTCAGAAACCTTTGATATTCCTTTTCTTTCCTTGCTTGCTCATTTTTTCAAAGGACTACCGATATTTCCCGACAAGAATATCATTAAAAGCAGATAACAACCCAAACACGTTTAGTCTTTTAGTAACAAGAAACTCTTATATCTTGAAAGTGTGAGTATCTCTAGCCGTAACGGTCCGATCTTTATCTGTAAACTCAGATGGGGTTCCAAGTCGGGTGGGTTCTCACTATCGCTCTTAGGTCGATCACTGTCACGTGATGAAGGCTGGTCGAGACTGACGAACAGCGTGTGGCCATGACAGATTTCTGCTCTTATTTTTAGCTACTTGGTATCCAGCCATGATAAGAAAGTAAAGAGAAATGATACCTCTGCCAAACTCAGTGAAGGTCTCTTTCACGCACGCACGCACGCATGCACACACACAGACACACGCAAACATGTACGCACGCGCACAAACACACACACACACACACACACACACACACACAAGCTCCCTCTTTCTCTCTCAGACTCTTCTGTGGCTTTTTATTTTTTTTCGCCGGCTAAAATTTCTACTTCCACTTGAGATTATGTCTGCATGTTCACGTTTGCACACAACGACTTGTTCCTCCGGGCAACATCGGCAAAAGTTAGTAGTAGTGTAAATTGTCAGAGGAGAAATCAAAATAATAAGCCCAATAGGACAGAAAGCACCTGAATTTACTAACGTTTTTGTTTCGGTTTGTGTAGTTTTTTGTTTGGTTGTTGTTTTAACTTTGAAATCTACCCTGGAGTTTTCTGCGAAGCCCTGGGAATTCCGAGACTCGGCTGTACCCACATTACAATCAGAAACCTTTGATATTCCTTTTCTTTCCTTGCTAGCTCATTTCCCTCCCCCCCCCCCCCCCCCCGCAGCTCGAATCCATCCCATGTTCTTCTGAACAAATCGTTTCCCATTTCTCCCCGCAAGCTCCTCTTGCGTTTGACACACATCAAAAAGGCACGAACTCTTCTCTAGGTTTTTTCCGATCGACGTGATGTTCTCACGATGCGCTGAGAAAGCGAGAAAAGGAAGGGCGAGGGACGATATCATGGCGAACGCGATGATGTTCCATGCTTTGACAGGCGTTTTGTAGGCGTTTTTGCTGTTGTTGATTTTTGTTATTGCATTCGTGCTGTTTATGTTATTATTAGTTTGTTCTTCGTTTCATCCAACTCCAGTGGATTTAAACAAAAAATAATATTTGAAAAAGTTTAACTCACGACAGCACGCAGTCAGGTTGTTGAATGTCTGCAACTCATGTGCGCGAGAGTAAGCGTGCGTGTGTGTGTGTGTTTGCAGTATGGATGTGGCGGACGTGCCTGTCTGGAGTACTTTGGGTGTTCTTACTTCGTATGTTTTATTGTTCTTATTTTTATTTTTAAGGTTGTTGTCATATGTTGTTTGGTTGTTTTAAGAGCAGATGAACCACACTTTTCCATCCATTGTATTAATTGATGGACAATAAATGATCTTATGTCTCATGTCTAAGTGGGGATGGTCTTATCCCGTGCAAAAGCCCTGTGAGATGTGTGACGGTGAGCCACACTGTTTTCACTGGAGAGTGCCTTTAAAGCAAGGTTGCCACATTTTACTTTCTCTTTTCTCTTCTTCTTGGTCATTTCCGTTGCTTTTCTTTTTCTCCTTCCTTCTTTATTTCAGAGATGACACAATTTGAAATGTCTTTGACATCAAAGCGTGACGCCTGGCAAGATTGACATTGTGTAAGGCCAAAGGACAGATTGGCCTCCAAAACCTTTCACCAGTGCACGCAATGACCTTCAACGTGCTTTTGGAAGACCCGCCTTCGATCAAGCTGTAACTATCTGAAGAGGTCGAGCTAGTGTCGGTTTTAAGGAATATTACGTATTGAGAATATTACATTGCTTGCTGTGTCATCAGATTGACACGAGTGTTTAACAAAGAATTACATGCGAGGGAAAGACTAGTTTGAGACGACCTCATTTACATGAGGTAACAACGTGTGAGTGTATGGTTTTGTTATGTCATGGGGGCCGGGTCTCTTTCACGTTCGTAGGATCAATAACGTTATACCCATGCAATGAGAGGACACCTCTCACTAAAAGACACTAAGTGTTGTTTGTGCGTCACCCTGTCGCACATAGTATGCCTATCAAGTGAAGACCTATAATATAGGAACGCTTTTTCGCCGGTACCGAGTCTTCTCATCACAGGAACTTCTTTATTTTTTTCGGGTCGGCAGCAGAAAACAAGTTCGGTCGGGTTACCTTAAAGGCTGACATAGTCCTATTTAATTAGTTTAATTACTTCCAGGGATTTTCCCATCGTTGCGGGGATGTATAAATTAAGCTTCCTGCAAAGTTTTAGGTTTGAAGTCCTTACCAATTACGAGAAATAATTAATTCTTTATTGCATTGTTTAGCAACAGTTCTCCAGGACTTGGGCTATTTTTAGACCGTTGACGTCACTTCGTGACGTTTCGTAAACCAAAGATGGCGTTTGAGACTGTTCTGTTTACATTTGACACTATCAACACCACTTTGCAATACTGAAATAATTTTTTCTGTGTTCGAAAGCTACAGCCAATCGTTATTATATCCCCTTAGGTACAGTTTTATAACATTATTGGCACATGTAAACAATATTAATTAATTAATGAACGCTACGAATATGGCAGCCTTTAACCTGGATTTGTTTCACTTAGGCATACAGACGAAAAGCTTGCTATACGCGCTTGGCGTATGTATGCTGCTTATTTTCATTCTGCACACTTTGCTGTCGTAGATAAAAAATTAAAAAAACGCCCCACATAAGCACTAAAAAATAATTTAAGTTATTGAGACATCCCAGTGCACTAAGGGATTTATAGAGCAAATCGAGAAAATTCATTATTGAACGAAGCGCATAGCGCTGAGTTCAAAAATTATTTTCGAGATTTGCTCTATAAATCCCTTTGTGCACTGGGATTGTTTCAATAACGATATTGTCAGTACCGCCAGAGAAAAAAAAAGATTCAAAACGCACATTTTGCAACGCGCGTTTGGATAGGCGTAACTGTGTGGTCATTTCTACTTTTGTGTGGGCTGTCTCAAGTGTGTCGTGCTTTCGTCACACGCAAACTCTTGTTTTAATTTCTGTTGATAAATTCCAGTGTAGCGTTAAGCTAAAAAGTGATGATCTTTCATAGAGACCTCATTTAAACTCAGAGAAAGGAAATAACGATTCGAAACCTTCATCGAGCTTCGACAGATTGACTGTGCAGAGTTTTGCCCCTTGCCAAGGTCGACGGTAAGCACATTTTCAAAATAAATGTGGCATGTTTCTCGTGTGGTATCTTCACTCATCGGGGAGTCTGGTACTAAATATGAACGGTAAGAATGCTCTGAACCCTATACGTATTATATCCACATCGTTTTATCGTTCACATTTGCCCAACATGTGAATTTGCTGAGCGGGATTTATGTCGTCTGCTAGGCTATGGCAAACGAACCACTGCACTGAGTCTCATTTCAAAAACAAAAATTGCTCGTCACGTTGCACTGAGTCTGCACGCATGAGGCAGGCTGGTAATAAGTTTTATATATGGTAAGAACGTTCTAAACCCTACACGTTTTCGATTCCGATTGTTCTTGCCTTGAAATAATAATTCGGAAAACATTCATTTACTGAACAGATGCAGACGTATTTCAGTGTAGTCTGCTACGTGCTGATCTAGCTGCTACGTTGTGTTTTCTGTTAGCTGCTGGGAATTGTATACTTACTCATCATTTGGTAATGTGGATAATAAGCTACATGCCACTAACATGGTATAATTATGAGAGGAATCTTCGCAAGTCGAAACTGAAAAAGTAGACACAGTGGGTTCTATTTTTAGATCAGTGGCAACTGTGGCACAGGCACATGCAATCTGTCAGAAAAAAACCACTTCTGCTTTAATTGAGAAGCAGGAAATTTATGGTCATAATCATTGGTATTGTGGAGAATATAAGCTACATGTCATTAATTAATTCTGAGGATGAGAGTACAGTCTCGCTTAGGCAAAGGGCGGAAGAATACGCTCTGTGGAAAAGTTAGCGCACTCCAAGAGTGCGCTAACAGTTTTAGCGCATCGCCATTAGCCAATCAACTGGTTCACATCAGTCATGTGACACCAGTACTTACTGACAATTGTTTTTAAAAAGACAACAACTACAAAAAGACAACACACACCTTGTTTTATAAAATGGCTAACGCAACCAATGGTTTCATGTGAGTAAAGAGAAACAAACGAGAGAAAAAAAACACCAGCGACAGCTTGTGACAAATTTGCAGTGTTGTAAAAAGCTTTGAAGGACAAGTTGGCAAAAGCTTTTGGGTAAAGGCTTCTGCTCAAGAGACACTCCAAGGGTCGATTAAAAGTTACAAAGAAAATGTGTCTCGTTTGAAGGACTAGCAAAACCATAGACAATCTGTCAGAAACATCCTGCTGTTTTCTCAAGAGAAGTGGAAGAGCAGGAGGAAGGGGGAAGGGAGAGAATAGAAGAGGACAAGGACAAGCGAGAGAGAGAGAGAGAGAGAGAGAGAGAGAGAGAGAGAGAGAGAGAGAGAGAGAGAGAGAGAGAGAGAGAGAGAGAGAGAGAGAGAGAGAGAGAGAGCGGGATGGTTTATTGCTCTTTTAGGCTAACAACCCTTTGCCTTAAAACGTCACGTCCCATTCACCTCCGCCGCCCCCCCCCCCCCCCCCTCCTCCCAGCTCTACCCTCCCCCACTAAAAAAACCAAGTCGCGTAAGGCGAAATTACTACATTTAATCAAGCTGTGGAACTCACAGAATGAAACTGAACGTAGTCCGCCGCTAGTGCAAAAGGCAGTGAAAGTGACGAGCTTGTTTGGCGCGGTAGCGGTTGCGCTGTGCTTCATAGCACGCTTTACTGTACCTCTCTTCGTTTTAACTTTCTGAGCGTGTTTTTAATCCAAGCATATCATATCTATATGTTTTTGGAATCAGGAACCGACGAGAAATAAGATGAAAGTGTTTTTAAATTGATTTGGAAAATTTAATTTTGATCATAATTTTTATATTTTTAATTTTCAGAGCTTGTTTTTAATCCAAATATAACATATCTATATGTTTTTGGAATCAGGAAATGATGAAGAATAAGATGAACGTAAATTTGGATCGTTTTATAAAAAAAATGTTTTTTTTACAATTTTCAGATTTTTAATGACCAAAGTCAGTAACTAATTTTTAAGCCACCAAGCTGAACTGCAATACCGAAGTCCGGCCTTCGTGGAAGATTGCTTGGCCAAAATTTCAATCAATTTGATTGAAAAATGAGGGTGTGACAGTGCCGCCTCAACTTTTACAAAAAGCCGGATATGACGTCATCAAAGACATTTATCGAAACAAATAAAAAATATATCCGGGGATATCATTCCCAGGAACTCTAATGTAAAATTTCATAAAGATCGGTCCAGTAGTTTAGTCTGAATCGCTCTACACACACACACGCACAGACAGACAGACACACACACACACATACACCACGACCCTCGTCTCGATTCCCCCTCTACGTTAAAACATTTAGTCAAAACTTGACTAAATGTAAAAACAAGTCGCGTAAGGCGAAATTACTACATTTAGTCAAGCTGTGGAACTCACAGAATGAAACTGAACGCACTGCATTTTTTTCACAATGACCGTAGTCCGCCGCTCGTGCAAAACGCAGTGAAACTGACGAGACTGTTTAGCGCGGAATTGGTTTCGCTGTACTGCATAGCACGCTTTTCTGTGCCTCAAATTTTACAAAAAGCCGGATATGACGTCATCAAAGACATTTATCGAAAAAATGAAAAAAACATCCGGGGATATCATACCCAGGAACTCTCATGTCAAATTTCATAAAGATCGGTCCAGTAGTTTACTCTGAATCGCTCTACACACACACACGCACACACACACACAGACACACATACACCACGACCCTCGTCTCGATTCCCCCTCTATGTTAAAACATTTAGTCAAAACTTGAAAAATGTAAAAAGGAGCTTAAAACTAAAACAACCTTCAAGCAGCGTCTGGTGCACTTTTCGCCCTAACGTTTAAAATAGAAACCGATTTAGGGGCATCCATTTGAAAGCGTAATCGGAAAAGAAGTTGACAGACTCTGCTTGTCCTCAAATCAAGCCATAATGATCGATGGCCCGACTCTGTTCAGCCAACCGTGAAAAGCCCCTGCACTACACGGAGAAGCTGTCACATTGCAGCCTGCAACTTTCCGGCAGCTTGAAGGGGCTACATGGACAATTTGAGCGGAAAGACCCGGCGCCAGAAATCGCAGAAAGATTTTGGAATGTGGAGCTAAAACTGGGTTCTATATTTATATGTCTGTATGCACAAGTCGAGGTAAGAGACTTTAAAAACAATATCTTTAATCACGTTTTAAATACAAAACAACATTCATATATCAGCAGGTTGTATATACTTAACCTTTCGACTTTAACCCGGGATTAATTGTACCCTCAATGCAGTGTATCTCTCTAAAGTCCTGCGACAATAACTTATCTTGGCCTATCTGCATTTCTATGACTCCATGTGACAGATCCTTTTTATTTAAACTAAATATAAAACCTACTCGATCAGAGTTTTGAAAATTCGTCAACTTTAGTTTGCAACTAGTTGTGAGGCAATTCCCAACTTTAATAGCATAAGTTAAGTACAAGTAAGTAGAAGAAGGGGGGGAGGAGGGGCGGACAAAATAAGAGAGGGGCATCTACAACAACAACAACAACAACAACAACAACAACAACAACAACAACAACAGCAACAGCAGCAGCAAGAGCAGCAAACACAACAACAACAACAACAACAACAACAACAACAACAACAACAACAACAACAACAACAACAACAACAACAACAACAACAACAGCAACAGCAAGAGCAGCAAACACAACGAGAACAGTAACTACAACAAAAGTCAGATAAGAAATAAAACAGACGCAGAGTCAACAGCAAGAACATGAAAAAGAATAACAAGAACATCAAAAAGAATAACAAGAACAAGAGCAAAAGAACCGAACTAGTGTATGCATATAACAAACAAGGCCACAATGGCCGAAGACGATAAGAACAAAGACGACGTTCATTGTACATACTCACCATGTGACTTAAACTTGGGCACGTAATCCGGGCACGGCTTGACGATAATGGTGCCCGCTGCCGCTCTGTCCCAGCACATGATGTCATCCCACGCCACCGGGCACCAGCCGGAGAAACTGACGTTACCTGCAAAATGACAGATCTGATAAACAAAGAGAACTAAGTGCTCTAAATGCCTACGATATGATTGTGTAAATGGGCGTTCTGCGGAACCAGTCGCTTGGCACCTGAGAGAATAACACGCATTGAAATGGCCAACCGACTTTCATCCTAAAAATTAAAATCAATCCGTATGACCCCATCTACCGAGCGGGTGGACAAGTCACAATGTTTATCACCTGAACACCAAATACAATCAAACCGCTTCGATTGAAGGCACAGTACGCCTCCCGTAGACCATCACAGATACTGTCAGGCTTTTACACACAGTACAAACACCCTTTCATTTACACACTCACCGCTTTTGAACATCCTAGCTAGGTGCCCTACGTAAAGAGCAAGCAATTTTCAAAGAATTAATTTTGCGGATTGTCTTATAACAAAATCGGACGGTGCGTTTTGGCGCTTGACCTAACTTTTAAAATCTAAATAATAAATTGACAGTTTGTTATACAAACATTCTTAAATCATAAAAGAATTCTTTTTTCATCAAGACAAGATCAGTACAATTCGAAGTTTTGAAAGTTTGAAAAAAGAAAAGCCCGGAAGCAGGGTCACACAAGGTCGTGGTTCTCGAAGCAGACGACGGTAATGTCTATCGCCGGTTCCTCTGAACAGTCAAAAACCATCGCTAGAGTTCGTGTGAATCACAGCCGTGTGGTGCGTTTAGATTTAGAGGTACATAATAACGTGCTATTGCAGATAAGCTTACAGCGAGTCGCATTAGAAATCACAAACTGACGACTACATTGTGAAAAAAAGGAAACTGGATCACACGGGTTCACGATGGCTCAGGGATAAGATAAACCACGTAAAAATAAATTCTTTGAAAATTGCTCGTTCTTTACGGAGGGCACCTAAGATGTTCTCAAGCGGTGAGTGTTTAAATGAAAGGGTGTTTGTACTGTGTGTAAAAGCCTGACAGTATCTGTGATGGTTTACGGGAGGCTTACTTACTTATAATTTACAAACAGAAACAATTCGTATTGACCCTCTCTTCCAAAGTCAAATCTTTGACGTCAAAAACGAAACAATGTTCGGGAATACGCCATAGAACAAATGATGGCGTTACGTAATACATTATATGACTTCCTTTGCATGTCTCATATGAACTGACAACGAATTTCAAGAACGAATGTCGTCTCGATGACTTCGTGAAATCAACAGCAGACAATTACTCGCAATGTCTTCGTCGGGCCATGCATGTATATGTATCGTATTTAATCAAAATCAAAAATATCAGGCAACGCTGCGTACAGAAAACCATTCCGCAAATGTTCTATCTGTCTTGCAGACTACAAGGTATGCAGACGGAAGCTGCGAGCTGTGCCACATTACAGTTGGCATTTCTTGCACAACAGATACTGGCAAAGCAAGGCACAACTCTCTATAATCTAAATATTGTAAGCAGACAGTGCTTGGGGAAGGGCCCCTAATATGGACCACTTTTTGTTTTACGCTGATAACTAGCTTGTTTTCTTGCGAAGAAGTTTCATTTTGTGTTTGCTAGTTGTTCTATCTTTTGTTAACCTTTAAGCCTAATTAGAGCGAATTGGCTTTTATAGACACTCAGCAAAAATTAAATACAGAAAAAGTCACAATTGGTCCATATTAGGAGCCTGGGCGCCCAATATGGACCAGTGAAGAGGCCTTCACGAATCACTGTAAAAAGCCCCGTTTACTTCAAAATAACATGATAAAACTCAGTGTGTAAGTCAGACTAATTAAAATATGCTTTAAATGTATCTGTTTCGGGTTGATGAGAGCATTATTTGAAGCACACCAGGAAACTAAAGAAGCTTATCAAAAACAAAGTGAAAATAAGTGAAATTATCAACTGTCACGAAAAGAAGACCATTTGATTTTTTTTAAATCCCGAGGGCTAGTTATAGGTTATTTTCAGCAAGCTTCTTAATGAATTAATGAAAATTGCCTTTAGCTTTTATTTTCTTCTATTTGTTGAAAGTGGTCCATATTAGGGGACACACACATACTTTGATATTTTGCTATATTTTTGTGTTTGCTCGGGGTCAACACTGCTAAAATGTAACAAATACGGTCTTAGCTGTCATATAATTATGAGCAATTTTTGTAATGTGATAACAGCTTTGGCTGTGGACAGAAATGCGACAGTTTTAGGCGGCAAATTTAGAGTGAACGCTGCCAAAAGTGAAAAAAAGAGAAAAAGCCTAATGGTTTTGGGGTTTGTGTTTCTGCAACTGTTTTGACATGTGCAAGTTATCCAGAGAGGGTGAATACAGGGAATGAAATTGTTTTGAGCGCGCTAGCGCCTTTAGTTTGTCAGAACAGGAGGTGGTCCATATTAGGAACCGGTCCATATTAGGAGCCCTTCCCCTACTTATTAACATGTTCGAAGACCTCAGGCACCATTACAGCACCTAAATCTTCAATCTAAATTTAGACTGCTAGTACATTTATTGAATAATTCTTGTTTGTGTAATATTAAACGTTCCAATAAATAACCTTGCTTCTTGTTTGATTCTACAGTTTGGGACGTAAGCATTTTAAATCTTTTGGCTTAAAACTAATGTAAACTCCCGACGATTGCAGATTCCGTTAGAAACTGGTCAAGCCGGTACAAACTGTCACCTGGATATAAAGGGCAGTTTGATTGCTTTTTAAAGTAAAGAAAAAAAAGAGGCTTTTGAATCAAATCCCATTCACATTTCTTGACAGTGAAGAACTTGCGCTTGTCAGGAGCAAAATGGCCGAACTTCCTATCAGGCTCATTGGGTCGGAACGACAGGATATCTCTTTTCGCCAATGCATTTATCTGACAGAGCGGCGTTTGCACAATGAAAGAAAAAAAAAGAAGAAGGAATACTGTAGACAAAGAGAGAGAGAGAGAGAGAGAGAGAGAGAGAGAGAGAGACTGAGAGAGAGAGAGAGAGAGAGAGAGAGAGAGAGAGAGAGAGAGAGAGAGAGAGAGAGAGAGAGAGAGAGACTCACACACATGGATTTTTCAATCGCGCGAATGAAAGAAGAAGGCAAGGGAGTGCATTTCCTCACTGACAAGAACATCACTCTAAAACACAAATCGTCTGCTAACACAATGACTTCCTTACGAACCAATACGCTACAATAGTCAGGTTATAGCAGAAAAAGGAGACCCTAATTAGATCGATGCAGACATGTCTACTTCCTAACGGAGACTACCCTGCTATAAAATGCAAATGATACAATGTGTTTCACTCGTATATGTTCAGGCATAAGATTTATGCAGATAATCCTACTACTTCAATTCATGCAACAATTACCTGTGTTAAATTGTAACGCTTTCAGGCGTAAGATTCACGCAGACACGGATGTTACCAGGAGTCATTTTCTGCGGCAAAGAAGCCGACATCAACATAAAAGATTTGGCAGTCTTCCAAAGTTTAAGTAACTCCGGGCCCTCACTTCCCTTTACACCCCCCCCCCCACCCACCCACCAGCAGCAATGCCTAAATGGCAGCAACGTTGTGTGCGATTTTTGATGTGTTTCGCGAGTTTTTTCGACAACCGACGACAAACGACATTTCTATTAAGCAGAGAATACTAAATCTGCCTACAAATAACAGGGTTATTGTAACATTTTTCGTGAAGTAAATCACTACTGCAATCTGGTTGTGTGCGCAGGGTGTTTGTCTCCACGAAAACTTAAACCATTTTTCCAAATTATTATAATGCCACATATTCAGTTTTCAGAGATTCCTACATCAGCCTGCGCATTGCAGAGTTACTGGCACACTTTCGTAAAGTCTATAACGACTTCAACATGGTTACGTGCGCAGGATGTTTGTCTCAACGGAAATGTGAATAGGACCTAATTTAATTTATACTGGCACATTTTCAGTGCAAACATTCATGCAGACAATCGGTATGTGCCTGCAAATAACAGAGTTCCTGACGCTGATGGGGTCTATGTCGACCAAAAGAGTGGGATTCCCTGTAGGTGGAATCCCTGTAGGGGGATTCCCTGTTTACAGGGAATCACACAGCTAGGGTGGAGTTCTTCAATAAAACTTGCAAACCATACTCGAATTTCTAAGAAATATCAAAAAAGATCGAAAAACATCAAATTCTACCGATGTTGCTAAGCATCACGTGACTTTCAGCGATATTAGCGAAACTGTACAGGAACTACACCCTGTGGTATTCCCTGTATACAGGAACTCCACCTACAGGAACTCCACCTACAGGGAATCCCACTCTTTTGGTCGACATAGACCCCATCAGAGTTACTGACACATGTTTCGCAACGTGATTCACGAGAGGAACATGGTTGCAATCTGGACGAAAACGTAAATGATATATACCCAATGTTATATTGGCATATTTTCAATCGCAAGATGAATGCAGAGAACCCTACATCTGCATATGCGAACTTCAGAGTTACGTTCGCAATGTTCGTGTGATTAACGAAGTGTATAACAAATGTAACATGGTTGCGTGCACGTGATGTTTGTCTTGTTGACATCCTAAATCGTACCTAGTTTAAGACTTGCAGAGAATCTCATATCTGCCGGAAAATAGCAGAGTTACCGGCACATTTCTTCTGCCCAAGACAGGCAGTAATGAAGATCCTTCTTTGCTGTCTTACATGCCATGGGGCCAAACAGGCTGAAATAAAGTGGCAGATTTGTGTGTTATAAAGAAATCACCACTGTAACATGCTTGCGTGCGCACGGTGTTTGTCTCGACGGAAAATTCATGGACATGGGCCGCTTATCCCATCTCGTCAGACATGCAAAATACCGTCTAGGGCCAATCCTTGCCCTCTTATCATTAATGAGATTCTCATTTCCAATCTCATTTATCAGTCTCAATCTATCCTACTTCTGTCAAAGCTCACAGTATTTGTTTGTTTGTTTGTTTGTTTGCTTAACGCCCAGCCGACCACGAAGGGCCATATCAGGGCGGTGCTGCTTTGACATATAACGTGCGCCACACACAAGACAGAAGTCGCAGCACAGGCTTCATGTCTCACCCAGTCACATTATTCTGACACCGGACCAACCAGTCCTAGCACTAACCCCATAATGCCAGACGCCAGGCGGAGCAGCCACTAGATTGCCAATTTTAAAGTCTTAGGTATGACCCGGCCGGGGTTCGAACCCACGACCTCCCGATCACGGGGCGGACGCCTTACCACCGTCTATGCCAACCGTGCCGGTTAAACCTCACAGTATCATTAGGAGCATGGCGACTCGGACCAAAACTACTTCCGGTTGTCTGGTGCGTGATTAACCTCGCAAGATAACGACGGGGAAGTACGGGATGTCTACTACTTCATTTTGAGATTTTCAAGTCACGCTGTCTGCCGATAAAAGCGTTTCCATTTGTCGACACTTAAGTACATTCTCAATAAGTAGGGTAATTATGATACCGTGCAGACAAAAATTATTGTTGATTTGTGGGTAAACTTCCAAGTGTCGACCCAAGTTAACCGAGTCTCTCTCTAGACAGTCTGCCATGTAGTTATGTCCTTTGAACGTGCACACAAATAAGGTTCACGGAATGATTCGAATTTCAAGGTGAACCATTTTATTTTTGACGACGACTTTTTCTTAGTCATATCTGCCAGTGTCAAAACTAGCGAAATAATGTATGCTGTAATCAGTTATAATATAGACCATTGGGACAATGTGTATCAGGACTTCAAGATTTATTTTCAAGATTTATTTTCAGGTTTCGGCCCCAGCCACGCAGCGAGCATTCTGATAATCATCGCTCCACTGCTGTCGCCAGTTGTCTCTCTGACCGGACGCGAAAGTCCTACGCGAATCTATCAAAACAAGAATACAGAGTTATCTCCCATATGTTGTTCGCGAGCAGTGTTCGCGAGACAAAAATGATTGCAGATTGGCCGACTTCGACAGTGATTTCCGATCTGGTCTTCAGAATTATGACAAAGACATCGTTCGAAGGTCAAAACAAGTCGAAATTGTGGGACTGCTGCCGGAAGGAGACCGTAATATATGGTTACATCACTGTCAAAGACAAAAAAAAAAATCGTCTGCTCCAGCGAGCGCCGAAACCAAACGGTTGATTATCACGTGACACTTATGCCATATTTAGAGTTGTTTGCACAGTAAATACAGCCGCGAAAAATAGCTCGCTTGAAACTGTCTTACATATCAATTCCTTTGTAATTTAAAAATTACACAACACAATGAAAAATCATTATCGACGATCGCGAATCTGCTTACATTACAAAAAGCCCCCCGCGGGTTAGGGGGAAGAATTTACCCGATGCTCCCCAGCATGTCGTAAGAGGCGACTAACGGATTCTGTTTCTCCTTTTACCCTTGTTAAGTGTTTCTTGTATAGAATATAGTCAATTTTTGTAAAGATTTTAGTCAATGTTAAATCCTTTGTACTGGAAACTTGCATTCTCCCAGTAAGGTCATATATTGTACTACGTTGCAAGCCCCTGGAGCAAATCTTTGATCAGTGCTTTTGTGAACAAGAAACAATTGACAAGTGGCTCTATCCCATCTTCCCCCTTTCCCCGTCGCGATATAACCTTCGTGGTTGAAAACGACGTTAAACACCAAATAAAGAAAGAAAGAAACATTACAAAAAGATCTAAATATGTAAAAAAAATCGATTTCCTCGCCAGACAAGGAAAACCAAGGCATCCTGTCAGGGATAGAATGAGCCGAACTAATTTTGACCTCAGGTCAGGTTGCGCAGCGAGATGAAATCGTTTCAGAACGCCGTCTGTTCTGCGTGAGCAATATCCCTTTAACTTGCCCAGACCTGAAGTCCCAGAGAGGCTTCACGAGGACCGGTACAACTGAATGACCCATCTTCTCGCTGCAACTTGCAACGGAATTAGACCTCTTAGAAAACTGCATATGACTCTCATCAGCGTATCGAAGGGGCAGCAATTTTGTCAGTAAACACGCGAAGAGGTTTCATCCCAAGCGGTTCTTGTGCGTATTACTGGGTTTGAATTTGGGGTCAGTGCCAATGTAAATGACATTGATGTAGGAACTTACGTCACTAGAACTTTAAAATCCCCCCCCCCCCCAACACACCGTATGAAAACAAAAACAAAATCAAACAAGCAACAACAGACCAAAAAAACAAATAAAGCAGCATTGTGATGGACACACAATTATAATGATTTTGCTCTCAACCCCCCAAAAAACTGTGGAAACAGAGGTAATTGAACGGTCAAGGTTGTTCAAAAAACAATCTTCGTGGCATCTTTGTCCTACTTTCTTTGATGTCGCAAAGTTTTAAGCAACTTAGCACTTCGGAGATTCTAGTTAATCACACTGCCCTCTTGAACTTCAGCAAAAATGGTGTCAAGCCTCTGGTTCCTGTGTTGATGCGTTCGATTCGAGTTGAAGAATTAGCTCTCTCTCTCTCTCTTTCTCTCTTGCTCTCTCTCTCTCTCTCTCTCTCTCTCTCTCTCTCTCTCTCTCTCTCTCTCTCTCTCTCTCTTTCTCTCTTGCTCGCTTGCTCTCTCTCCCCTTCTCTCTCTCACCCCTACCTGTGCTAAACAATTTTCTCTCTCTACTTCTTTTTCGCCTCCCGTCTGCTCTCTGTCGTCTTCTATATCCCCAACCACACACCCCCACCCCCCTCCCCCGCCTCTGTTTTTACATTTAGTCAAGTTTTGACTAAATGTTTTAACGTAGAGCGGAGAATCGAGACGAGGGTTGTGGTGTATGTGTGAGTGTGTGTCTGTGTGTGTGTGTGTGTGTGTGTGGAACGATTCAGAGAAAACTACTGGACCGATTTTCATGAAACTTGACATGAGAGATCCTGAGTATGGTATCTCCAGACTTTTTTTCATTTTTTTGATAAATGTCTTTGATGACGTCATATCCGGCTTTTCGTGAAAGTTGAGGCGGCACTGTCACGCTCTCATTTTTCAACCAAATTGGTTGACATTTTGGTCAAGTAATCTTCGACGAAGCCCGGACTTTGGTATTGCATTTCAGCTTGAAGGCTTAAAAATTAATTGATGAGTTTGCTCATTAAAGTTGCCATTAAAATTAATTTTTCGCAAACAGATTTAAAATTGATTGTATCGTATTCTTCATCACATTCTGAATATAAAAATATATACATATGTCATGTTTACTCTTAAAATGTGATCACAATTAACGAAAATAGATTAATTAGTCTTACGATTAAAATTTAAGAAATCGATCCAAAAATGATTTCATCTTATTCTTTATCATTTCCTGATTCCAAAAACATATAGATATGATAGGTTGTATTCAAAACAAGCTCAGAAAGTTAACAAGAATACAGAAAAGCGCGCTTTCCTGCTTAGCACAATACGCTACCGCGCTAATCTGGCGTGTCAATATCACTACGTTTTCATCTGGGAGGTGAGCGATCATCATAGACGAGTTGCCCAGAGCGGTTCGCCACGGGTCGCTCGCAGTGCGAATGACAAAAAGCCGTTTCTTAGGGCAGTGCAGGAAAGCGCTCGCGAAGCACTCGGCGAGCGGCTTTGGTATATGCTCGCCCACCGCCCGCCGCGTTATCCAAGATGGCGGCGGTGTTTACACTGCGATGCCGTGTAGCGTGTTTCGATCTTCTTGGCGTGGTTTTCGACGTGACCCGAGGGATCCACCGCTTTTCAAGGTTCAGGGACTACCCCAGCTAAATTTCCCATCATAACTACATTCTCTCTGACGATTTCACGGACCGAATCGTCTACTAGTTTAAGAAGTACAACTTTTTTTCATATCTCGCAGCAATCGTGCTTTCTTCGTCGCCATCGTGAAGCGATTTGCCTCGTTGTGAGCCCGTTGCATAGACCAATCCAGAGCGACTTTTCTCGGAGCGGGCTATTGTGATTCTGAGCAACGCATGGCTGTAAGTCCTGTCTTGGTGAAAAAATACAGTGCGTTCAGTTTCATCCCGTGATTTCGCCAGCTTGACTAAATGTAGTAATTTCGCCTTACGCGACTTGTTTTAACTTATACTCCCGCCTGTGGACGTGCTTGCAATTATGTTGTGTTATTTTGCGTGTATAATTTGTTTCTGTAATTTAAAGACATTATGTCGTGAAATTACCAGATTGTGTATGTCCTTATTTTGCCCTCTCTCTCCCTCTCTTTCTCTGTCTCGTGATATATGACGTGATCGAGCAGGGCGCATTTTGATCAGCTCTAGTATCGAAGCGAGAATGTTGTCATTTTCTCCGCCATGACGGGTGTTGTTGGCCTACCAACAGCTGTGGAGGTGGTACTGGAGGCCCTGCTGAACGAAAACAAGCTCGAGCTCACTTCATGGACAATTGCAGCGGAAGGTCATCAACCGTCGTCGTTCTGAGATTGACCGGTCCGGGTTCAGCCGCCATTTCTACCTCAACCACGACCGACCAGCGCTTTCGCCTTCAACTCCCGAGCCAGTTGAGACGCCAGACGAGCAGAACAGCGAAACGACTCTGAAACCACAAACATCAACAGGCAAGTGGTACAGTTTTTCGACCTACCCCTCTGTTTTCACCGTCCCCAGAAAAATTGCAACCGCGCGAAGTTGATAACATTATACTTACTTACTTTACTTAGGCCCTTTGCCCCCGGCGAAGTATGGCATTCCGTTTGTCAAATAATTATTTGGATACTTTTTCATGTTTTTTTCACTAGTTTTAGCTAAATAATCATTATTTAGAAGCTCATGTGCTAAATAAGTAATTGTTTATAAACAATGTAAAACAATTCTAAATATTTTTTTGTTTACGTAAACAATTCATTATTTACCTAAACAATTCATTGTTTACGTAAATAATTCATTGTTTACGTAAATAATGATTTATTTACGTAAACAATATATTATTTAGACTTATATTACATTGTTTATAAAGAATCAGCAATGTTGCTAAATAAATCATTATTTACGTAAACAATGAATTATCAAATAATTATTTGACAAACGGAATGCCATAGCGAAGCATAGACCATTGACGACATTTCTCTATCGCACCCTGATAACATTATAGCAGACGAGAATCCACGATGAGCGAGTTTTAGCGTCAACTAAGGTGACTCGAGTCGAACCGGAGGTCGCAAAAACTCGGTCCGGTACGACTGGAGTGACGTCACCGGTTAACCAACTTTCAACCTTGCTTCCTGCGTAGGGTCTCTCCAGTTCCAAGATGGCTGCCAAGGCGAGGTGAGAAACTTCTGCAAATATTTTTTGACAAAGTTACGGATTGTGAGAAGACATTTGTTGTAAATCACTTAGCCTTTCAAAAATTAAGGATACTGGGTTGGATACTGTCTTGGTTTTAATGCATTTTATTTTAGCAGTGATGTTTATTTTGGGAAGAAATGAGGTCAACAGGAGTTTGGGTGCGATTTCGGCTCAAATGTACTTTAGCGCCCTGAACTTTTACCCGGCTGTTTTGCGCTCGATTTTCACGCTCACTTCTTCATTGACGTTCGAATCGATAGTTCGATGTTTTGGCATTACATTCACATCAACAATAAAACAGTACTGCTTGTTCATCATCGTCGTCCATCAACTCTCCACAACAGTAAATCCGTAACGCGCTTGTCGCCATCTTGTTGCAAGGGACGCGACTGGACACAACCCAACAGCGTTTCCGCGAAGAAAAAAACCAGACATGCGCAGTGACCCTACCGTAGCTCAACCCTGTTCCTCGCGAAAACTCGCTCCATGTATACAAGCGGACATTCCCGAGTCGCCATTATTTGCAAGTGGGAAGACTGCACGTGAATTTCATGGCTCAGAGCAGCAAGCCGAGCGTGCAACGACGTGTGAAAGTGGGTCACAGCAAGCGAATAAAATACGTGCAACTGATCGGTATGACCTTAATTCACGCACTGTGACAGATAACCACAATGTCAACACGGACTACTGAAACTGTGATCAGCTGTGACGATGGAAGAGAGCGGATCATTGAAGCCAGAGCAGGGCAAGCAGGCTTCAGCCTGGATGGCATACACGCGGAGACATCGCAGTTGAAGAGCAGACAGAAACAAGACAAGCTCCGAGACAGTCGTAGAAATAACAGTGTCAGGACTTGTTCCATCGACAAGCGGTACGACATGCACGTACTTGTATGTGAATCCGACGATCTAATTCTCCACGATGACGCCAAAGAGCAGAGAGTGATCAACTCAACTGGTACGTCAAGATGTACACGAGTGTGGTGACGGAGCTGGAGGACTACACACTGCGCTACCTGCGTCGCTGGATTCCCCTGGGCAGCGAGGACTTTGTCGTGGAGAGGGAGAGGGCTACATACCACTTGTTAGCTTTGGTCGGTGTGATACGACTGTACCTGGGCTGATCGGTATCAGTTCCCGACGATGTAAACTTAAAAACACATGACATTCCGCGGTGCAAAAGCAAACACAAGATTGTGGCTAACCAATATCGTGAATCGCACTAACATTCTTCGGCTCGAATAGTTCGAAAAGATCATGTACTTCGGCCCCCAACCCCTTACCCCCTTGCTAAAGACCGGTGGTCAACAGCAAATAAACCATTCGTATTCGTGTTTTGTATTCGTATTCTCTGTCTCTGTCTGTCTGTCTGTCTGTCTGTCTGTCTGTCTGTCTGTCTCTCTCTCTCTGTCTCTGTCTCTCTCTCTGTCTCTCTGTCTGTCTTTGTCTCTCTGTCTGTCTTTGTCTCTCTATCTCTGTCTCTCTCTCTCTACGCGACATCGTCTTTTGTTGGCTTTTGCCTCTTTTCTGTAGCACACAGAATAGCACACTATTAATTCGTGTGTGATTTTATTGCCAGTAATGGATAATACTTTGCTATTCTGATCTTTTATTGTCGTGAAATGTCACGCTGACCTATCGATACGAATTGCAATGAAACTGAAACGAAAGAATACATATCGCTTTGCCAGTTGACAATTCCATGTAGCAAATGTGTTCATTACAATATAGTAACGATGAACTCAATCAGCCAAGTAACTGTTCACAGTATGCAACCCTATCTCTAGAGCAGGGTTCTCAATGTGTCATAGAGAAAGACACAAAAATAAAGTTTGAGTTTAATTTTCCTCGTGGCAGTTTAAACTTTCCTGAAATAAAGCAGAAAAGAGAAAGTACGGCTTCTCTCTAGAAAATCCAATTCCATGTGTCCAGGTTTTTGAGTAACAAAATTTTCTCTGATGGAAAAATGCTTCTTTCCCGTATGTTTTGCGTGTTTTTACTTCCTTCCTAATGGAATGTGTCCGACGTGACATAGCTGCAACAGTTGACAGAAAAGATGCGTTTCTCGTTGTCCAGGTAAAAACATTAAAAAAATTTTTGTTGCTTATAATGTATCTATGGTAGTCAAGAAATGTTGACACGTTGAAAATAAAATTTGACCTTGGAAGATGATTATGAGAAAAGGCTGGAGAATGAAAACAAGTAAAGGGTTTTGTACTTGTGTCAGCTTCTTTTTACATTTAGTCAAGTTTTGACTAAATGTTTTAACGTCGAGGGGGGAATCGAGACGAGGGTCGTGGTGTATGTGCGTGTGTGTGTGTGTGTGTGTGTGTCTGTGTGTGTGTGTGTGTAGAGCGATTCAGACTAAACTACTGGACCGATCTTTATGAAATTTGACATGAGAGTTCCTGGGTATGAAATCCCCGAATGTTTTTTTCATTTTTTTGATAAATATCTTTGATGACGTCATATCCGGCTTTTCGTGAAAGTTGAGGCGGCACTGTCACGCCCTCATTTTTCAATCAAATTGGTTGAAATTTTGGTCGGATAATGTTCGACGAAGCTCGGACTTCGGTATTGCATTTCAGCGTGGTGGCTTAAAAATTAATTAATGACTTTGGTCATTAAAAATCTGAAAATTGTAAAAAAAATATGTTTTTTATAAAACGATCCAAATTTACGTTTATCTTATTCTCCATCATTTGCTGGTTCCAAAAACATATAAATATGTTATATTCGGATTAAAAACAAGCTCTGAAAATTAAATATATAAAAATTATTATCAAAATTAAATTGTCCAAATCAATTTAAAAACACTTTCATCTTATTCCTTGTCGGTTCCTGATTCCAAAAACATATAGATATGATATGTTTGGATTAAAAACACGCTCAGAAAGTTAAAACGAAGAGAGGTACAGAAAAGCGTGCTATCCTTCCCAGCGCAACTACTACCCCGCTCTTCTTGTCAATTTCACTGCCTATGCCGTGAGCGGTGGATTGACGATGCTAGGAGTATACGGTCTTGCTGCGTTGCATTGCGTTCAGTTTCATTCTGTGAGTTCGACAGCTACTTGACTAAATGTTGTATTTTCGCCTTACGCGACTTGTTTGTATATATGCGTCATGTGGAAATTATTAACTTTATGGGGACAATCAATCGTTCATAGGGTTGCAGAACTGGACTGAGTTCATTACATCACTGTCAGGGGCTTTCTCGTAAATCCAGTAATCCAGTTTTAAGGGATCGTAAACTAGCCAACATTTTTGTGTTGAGCTGCCTTTGTCCGAGCTTTTAATCAAATGAGGCTGTGACATTACATCCGAGAAAAGTGTTTTCTCTCTTTCCCTGTGTTTTTGTTCTTGTCTTCTTTCTTTATTTCTTTCGTGTTTGTCTTCACTCTTTTTAAAACATTTTTTTTTAAACATTCATTCAAGTATGTTGACTCTTCGTTCAGAATGCGTTGTCAATTGTTTTCATATTTCATCTGTTGCTAATTCACATATTTCCTCTTGCATTTAGAAACCAAAGGTCATTTCATCCGTCTCTTTCGTCGCATTATCCGTCTCACGTTGAATAAAAACAAATTATTTGCACAGACAAATGAAAGTTACTTTTTGTGAAAGTGCAATCCTAGGCCAGTGATTGAGGTATTGGCTGTGTCATTGATTTTTGACGTCCAAATCTATACGTCTTGTCAGAGACCAGCCAGAGAATGAAGAAGAAATGGAATGCAGTGTCGGAGCTTTTGTTGCTTGTGATGACTGACCTTTTAAAAAAATCTTATTTCAATGTTTTTTGTTTCAAATGTGATTGCATTTTTCCTGTGTTTTTTGTTGTTGTTCTGGGTTTTGTTGTTTGGATTTGTTTTTCTTGTAATCATCATTGTGCTGTCAACAAACTGGGTCGATGTTTCTGGGTCGATGTTTTCGTGTCTGTCTGTTTATCTGTCTGTTTATCTGTCTGATTGTCTGCCTGTTTGTCTATTTGTCTGTCTCTCTCTCTTTCGCACGAATATACTGTTTATATCACTTGCAATATAACTTGTTTACAAACCCTCAGCTACCCTTTTACACGGTGTTTCGTAATGTTGTAATGTCGCATTGGTGTTACACTTTAAAATTATTCCAATTCAAAGGAAAAGTATACATTTTAAACAGCCAACGTCAGTTACGAGTAGTCTTTTATTACTGAGCCCCTCTTTTCTCCGACTTTGAATGTGAAAAAGATTTCAATGTCTAAATCCTGTATCTTTTGGGACAATACATTCGTAGCAACATTTCTGCACTGATGCCATAATAAAAGAAAACATTGTTCTAGGTAGAGAGCAATACAATAACTTCAATGCAAAACAAGATTTTCAAAGTAAAAAACAATATATGATTTCAACGTGACTGCATTTGTGAAGCAATCCATACAACGTCCACCGTGTTCTTGCTCCAAGCTCTATGAATGAATGAAATTGTTGCAAAGAGAACAGAAAATGTTAACTTTGTTATTGGCCATATTGATCAGCAGTTGAAAAATTATGCCTCTGGGAAAACCAGAGCGTGCGAACTCGAACGTTTGATTTTTGTATTTAAGAATTAACCACAGCAGGTTGTTTCTCACGATTCTGTTTCTGTCTCTTTCTCTGTCTGTCTGTATGTTTGTCTCTCTTTCTCTCTCTCTTTCCTGTCTCCCCCTCTCCCTCTCCTTGTCTCCCCCCTCTCTCTCTTTCCCTCTCTCTGTCCTGTCTCCGACCCCCTCAATCACGCGCTCTCTCTCTCTCCCCCTCTCGCTCTCTCTTCCTCTCTCTCGTTCGTGGTGTAAACGCTTTAACGGACAAAGAGTTCTAGACGAGAGCGAGTGGTTGACACACGCAATACCTAAGCGAGACATCACATAATTGAATAGGTGACGACTGAACAAGCACATAAAGACTCACACAAATACCAAAATCGGTACAAGATTTACACCAATGGTCGAGACACACAGAAACCTAGTACAAAATTGAAAATACTCTTACAGTAATGGTCTAGGATCCGAATACGTAACACGTTCACGTGATACTCCCACAATCCTCAAGACGGGAGACACAATGCTAGACGAATCACGTAAAGGATCCGCAATTCTAAAGTTGACCCTCGAGGCCTGAAAGCCCTGGCAACGCGAAGCTAACACCGTCAGACGAGCTTCCATTCCGTTCATTACAGATCTGTTACTCGATATGACTCTCCCTGTTAAAGCTCCACTGTTTAGGCGGAAGCTCCACCTAGCGATGGTGATGAGCGTTTGAATGTCACTCAGATAGATGCATTCCTTGTTCCTTCCCGTGTAAACGATTGGACTATTGGATGAAATGTTTCTTAACCGCAATGTCATCACAAATTCCCAACCTTGGGCAATTAAAGATTCTGTATTCTGTATTCTGTATTCATCTCAGATTTGGCCAGGATTTTTTTTTGTACAGGCAATAAGATGCAGCCTCCACTTCAACACATGTCCAAACAAAGAGTCTTGGTGAGTTCTCTGGGTCAGAATGTTTTGGTGAAATCATTTCGTAACGGCCACAGGTGGCTGTTTCTGGTATTATGACCAGACTTTTATAATTTTTCTTCCGCGAAAAAACACGTCTTATCGCGCTGCGTTCAAGACGGAAAAGGAAGTTGGGAGATTTAACTCCCTTGAATTATCGTAGGACTTTCTACAGAAAAGCGACCAAATTATCTTTTCCGACTGTCTTACGGAGGTGTCAGCCGAACCAGGTCATAACCAAATTTAAGTAAATACTTAAATTGTTTTAACGCATCAAGACATCACCACTGTGTACTGCAGTCAGGATCTTGAGTTTTGGTATTTGTCTAATCGGTGGGATAGCCTTATACTATGTAGAAGCCTGGCTAGATCAGAGATGGTATGCCCGAATGTTTGTTGTTGTTGTTTTTTGCGAAAAAGACTATGCCTTTCATAACAACCCTCTGTTTTTAAACACGGTGCTATAGTTATTTCGGAGGCAAACCGGATGTCAAAGCAACACTGGTCACCCATAGAAGTGTTTTTGTTCTTTTCTTGTACTAAAACAAAGATGTGTAAAGTTAAAGTGTGTTTGTTTGTTTGTTTGCTTAACGTCCAGCCGACCACGAAGGGCCATATCAGGGCGGTGCTGCTTTGACATATAACGTGCGCCACACACAAGACAGAAGTCGCAGCACAGGCTTCATGTCTCACCCAGTCACATTATTCTGACACCGGACCAACCAGTCCTAGCACTAACCCCATAATGGCAGACGCCAGGCGGAGCAGCCACTAGATTGCCAATTTTAAAGTCTTAGGTATGACCCGGCCGGGGTTCGAACCAGTAGTCAAAGACGAAATAAGACATATAACTATTCTGTAATACAAATTAAACCGATTTAGTTTATTAAACGTTTAATTATAGACAAAACGAAACAATCTATAATAAAGGTTCCAAAAACTTAAAGCCCCAGTCCGTCTCAAATGGTTTACAGAACGATTTAAATCCTTTCATGAAAAAAGCAGTTCTTATTGAACACACTTGCAATAGCATTTAATAGCATTGAATGACACAGTTCGTTTGCATGGCTATTTAGCTCGCGTAAACCACACACCTGTTTTCGTGGTTTATCTAACCCCTGAGCCATCGTGAACCCGTGTTTCCTTTTTTTCTCTCACAATTTCGTCGTCAGGTTGTGATTTCAATGCGACTCGCTGAATCTGCAATTGCACGTTATTGTGTACCTCGGAATCTAAAACGCAACAAACGGCTGCGAGTCACACAAACTGAACTGTGGAGTTTGACCCTTCAAAGAAAGTGGCGACATGTAGAACATTCGTCTGCTGGACACACTTCCGGGCTATCTTTTTTTAAACTTTCAAAACTTTGAGTTGTACTGATATCTTGTCTTGATGAAAAAAGAATTATTTTATGATTTAAGAATGTTTGTGTAACAAGCTGTCAATTTATTATTTAGATTTTAAAAGTTAGGTCTAGCGCCAAAACGCGTCGTCCAATTGTCTGATCAAACAATCCGGCTGGCCACGCAAAAATAAATTCTTTGAAAAGTGCTCGCTCTTTGCGTAGGGCACCTAGGATGATCTCAAGCGGTGAGTGTTTAAACGAAAGGGTGTTTGTACTGTGTGTAAAAGCCTGACAGTGTCTGTGATGGTTTACGGGAGGCTGACTGTGCATTTAACTTTCCTTGTTCATTTGATTTTAGAACGTTAGCAGTTTGACTGTTTTGGAAATGTTATAATGAAAGTCATTATTTTTTATTTTTTTATTTTTATTTTTTAGCGATGTTTGAATCATTTCTATATTTTGTAAGTTGGACAAAGAGGATATACCCCGAGTTCAGGGATCCATGTACCGCACAAAGTACAAACGTTTATTGTCAATTGTTTTGTTAATGTCGTTTCTGTTTGCAGTTAGTTTCCCTAGGTTCAAAACACGTTTCAAGACCTGTCACGTTACGCTACTACTTGAAAGCTAAGCATTTGAAGATACACGTTATAGCTTCAAAGCGCAATAGCCTTGTTATTAGGATGTAGACCTTGCATGAGGAAGGATCGGGATTCACACACATCTGCGCCTGGTGGGATGAACAGGTAAATCTATGTGCAGACCTGCTAGTGCCATCCTATTTTTGTGTGACACAGTTCGGATGGTTAAGAAACACGAAAATATCCAGCATCCATCCCCCGAAAACGGATTATGACTGCCTAAATGCCGTGGGAAAAAACAGCCATACACGCAACAGCCGATTTGTTGCCACGAGTGTACGTGGGAGTTCAGCACACGAAGGCAGGTGAAGAAGAAATCGGTTTACCACTTCACGGGCATTACCTCTATCAGTGAGGTATTATTATAATTTCGGAAACCTAACGCAGGATATTGTCTTCGCTTTGATGTTCTTGGTGAATGACCCGTGTGTCTGGGCGTGATCATTATTTCTTGTTGATTTTGTCTTAGAGAAGGTTTACATTTCTGGCCAAAACATTACCGGCCGGAAATTGATGGCAACATTCGTCTGCTTAGCTGATAAGCGGGAAATAGAGAGCGTGAGCAATAACGTCACTGTTGTCTTTAGCTACCTAATCCCGACACGCAGAGGGTGGACCGAAACGAACTGTATCAAATCACTTGTTGGAAAAGAAAGTTTGTGTGAGTGTATGATCTTAAAGGTACTGTGAAAAATTACATTTTAAAATGAGTAATAGAAAACTGATCTAATAAAAACAGATGACTTGGCTTCCATGTGCCGCTGCAATTAAGCAAGCTCAGACAGGCAGACACAATGACAAACAGAGAGACGGGAAGGCTGATAGACCGACTGAAAGACAGACAAAGAGAATCTTATTTCATTTGTATGTTTTTTTGTTTGTTTGTTTATAAGTCCTTCCTCAAAAATCCTCTAAGCGATTCGTAATGGGTGCCAACTATTGCAAACTAATCGCAAGATTATTTATGCTTCCTATAAGAATTTTTTTAAATAGTTCAGTTTGTGATTGACAGTAGCTTCATTATCAAGGTTCTTGGAGGAAACTCTTCCAACGAAAGGACATGCAAGCATTCATCACGGTTAACTCAACGTTTTCTTGTTGCGGTTTTATAGTGGCATTCAGAGGAAGAAATCTGCCTGCAACCAAAGCCTCCGTAGTTGCGTTATAGTCCAGGGCTCCCCAAACTGTGCGTCCCTAGGGGCGTCCTGTACGCACTAGAATCCGAAAAAAACCCGTACCAGAATTTCATGGAGAGGATCCCTGGACGCACTACATTATCCGTTATACTGCGTACCGTCGGTACTGTTTTCAGCAGTGTTCTGCCAGAACTGTACCGACGCAAGTCTACGGAGTTAATCTTACTAATATGACCATGGTGTGTTTCTCCCAACATTCCGCATTGCATTGACATGAGCGCTCCAGGGATCATGTGTCGGCGAGGATATGAACCTCCTTGTCTTCGCATTCCCCTACACACACACACTCACTCACACACACATAGACAGACTTACATGGATAAACACAGTTACAGACACACACACACACACACACACACACACACACACACACACACAAACACACGCACACAAACACACACAAACGCACACATACACACACACACACACACTCACACACACAAACGCACACATCCACACACACACACACACATTTTCTCAGCTTGTCGTAACTGATTAAAACTTGAAAAAACTAATTCGGTCCGAAGTTTTGCAGGAAGGCAGGATTACATATGAAAAGGAACAGGCTTGCGGCTGTCATAAGCGATCTTAATTGGTGCCTTTGGCTGCTAAAAGAAACACAACAAAACTAAGGCTGTTGTAAACAGCACGGCGAAACTTCCGTATTATTACAGCTTTGAGGTATTGGCTAGTTTGGATGGGAAAAAGACTCGTTAGTGTCTTCTGTTGAGACTTTTGTGCAAATTGAAACTGACCTGGGGAAAAATGAGTCATTCAGATATAAAGTGACAATGGCAGCTGTACATGGCAAACTAAGACTTCCGTATTATCATAGCTTTGCTGTTTTAGGATCTGAGAAACAAAGTGTCGTAATTTAAGCGCTCTGTCTCATTTGATTAAGATTAATTTTGCAGTTTCGGGTTTTTACCTAGAAATAACACAAAGAAGCCTTGTGTTTATAGGCTTTCATCTTGTACTCTTGTAGTGCTACGGTCAAGATGACATGAACAAAGGTTTTAGCTACTAAAGTGCTCTGCACATTTGCGCTGATTCCGCTGCACGGCATGCTGCGTTGGGGATTATGACGAGTACTTGGCCTGGGTTTTTTGACGCAACGTGGAGCGGGCTAGGAACAAATTAATTCAGCGTCGCGGCAGTGCCGCTTGCGAATAGACTGGGTCCTATTTTTGACGCATGCCGTGTGATTGTAGCGTGCGACCAACCAATCAGAGCATTGTATTGCAAGGGAGACAATCTGCTCTTTTGTCCAAGAGGAACGCATGTGTCTTCATGTCAAATTTTGTCAACGCGAGTAGACGGCCATTCATGAATAAATGCTTCCCAAGTGTTGTGCGTGTGTTAATTTCATGCATAGTCAGGTCATCGTTGCGTTTTAAACACAGTCATTTTAGTACAAATAGCAGATACTGGTCACCAAAGATTTCAATCTCTGTGCGATCGCATCCATGCGTTCAACTTTATATCTCTTCAATTTTTTGTATCTTGTTGGTGTAATGAATACGACGTTGCACTGCGAAGCCGGCGGTCGCAGAATCGATCCCACCATAGGCCCAACTTTTTTTGTCCTGTTTTCTTTTTCTAAACAAATTTGAACATTACAATATAATTTTGACACATGCTATGCATATGAATTAAAATGAATGTGACATATTTATTCTTTATTTGTTTTTAATTTCTCTGCACCTACCCCACATAACAACTAATACATTTTAAACAAACACTACAAGGACAATAATTCAAATTGTCTCTGAGAGTAGAAAGGTTACTGTTTCCGAAAATTGCAATCACTTTTTTAACGAAACAAAAATCCGAATTATGTCAACATGCTTGTTGTACGTCGCGTACGAAGAGTTTTCTTTTATAATCATAGCTTTGCTGTTTTTGGCTATCGTCGAACTACAAATAAAACCAAACTCGCGTTAGCATCATTATCAAAGTCATGTCGTGCTTTGGTTAATTAAGTGTCTTCAAAAGAGAGACCTTTAGCTACTAAATGACAAAGATGTGTCAAGCCACACGTACGCCGTGAAATGGGTCTACCGTTGTATTTATTTCTTTTTATATTTAGTCAAGTTTTGACTAAATATTTTAACATCGAGGGGGAATCGAAACGAGGGTCGTGGTGTATGTGCGTGCGTGTGTGTGTGCGTGTGTGTGTGTGTGTGTGTGTGTGTGTGTGTGTGTGTGTGTGTGTGTGTCTGTGTGTCTGTGTGTGTGTGTAGAGCGATTCAGACTAAACTACTGGACCGATCTTTATGAAATTTGACATGAGAGTTCCTGGGTATGAAATCCCCGAACGTTTTTTTTCATTTTTTTGATAAATGTCTTTGATGACGTCATATCCGGCTTTTCGTGAAAGTTGAGGCGGCACTGTCACGCCCTCATTTTTTAACCAAATTGGTTGAAATTTTGGTCAAGTAATCTTCGACGAAGCCCGGACTTCGGTATTGCATTTCAGCTTGGTGGCTTAAAAATTAATTAATGACTTTGGTCATTAAAAATCTGAAAATTGTAAAAAAAAATAAAAATTTATAAAACGATCCAAATTTACGTTTATCTTATTTTCCATCATTTTCTGATTCCAAAAACATATAAATATGTTATATTTGGATTAAAAACAAGCTCTGAAAATTAAATATATAAAAATTATTATCAAAATTAAATTGTCGAAATCAATTTAAAAACACTTTCATCTTATTCCTTGTCGGTTCCTGATTCCAAAAACATATAGATATGATATGTTTGGATTAAAAACACGCTCAGAAAGTTAAAACAAAGAGAGGTACAGAAAAGCGTGCTATCCTTCTTAGCGCAACTACTACCCCGCTCTTCTTGTCAATTTCACTGCCTTTGCCATGAGCGGTGGACTGACGATGCTACGAGTATACGGTCTTGCTGAAAAATGGCATTGCGTTCAGTTTCATTCTGTGAGTTCGACAGCTACTTGACTAAATGTTGTATTTTCGCCTTACGCGACTTGTTTCTTTCTTTCTTTCTTTTTATATTTAGTCAAGTTTTGACTAAATATTTTAACATCGAGGGGGAATCGAAACGAGGGTCGTGGTGTATGTGCGTGTGTGTGTCTGTGTGTCTGTGTGTGTGTGTGTGTGTGTGTGTGTGTGTGTGTAGAGCGATTCAGACTAAACTACTGGACCGATCTTTATGAAATTTGACATGAGAGTTCCTGGGTATGAAATCCCCGAACGTTTTTTTCATTTTTTTAAAAATGTCTTTGATGACGTCATATCCGGCTTTTCGTGAAAGTTGAGGCGGCACTGTCACGCCCTCATTTTTCAACCAAATTGGTTGAAATTTTGGTCAAGTAATCTTCGACGAAGCCCGGGGTTCGGTATTGCATTTCAGCTTGGTGGCTTAAAAATTAATTAATGACTTTGGTCATTAAAAATCTGAAAATTGTAAAAAAAATTAAAAATTTATAAAAACGATCCAAATTTACGTTTAGCTTATTCTCCATCATTTGCTGATTCCAAAAACATATAAATATGTTATATTCGGATTAAAAACAAGCTCTGAAAATTAAATATATAAAAATTATTATCAAATTTTTTTTTTCGAAATCAATTTAAAAACACTTTCATCTTATTCCTTGTCGGTTCCTGATTCCAAAAATATATAGATATGATATGTTTGGATTAAAAACACGCTCAGAAAGTTAAAACGAAGAGAGGTACAGGAAAGCGTGCTATGCAGCATAGCGTAACCACTACCCCGCTCGCGCGCTCTTCTTGTCAATTTCACTGCCTATGCCGTGAGCGGTGGACCACGAGTATACGGTCTTGCTGCGTTGCATTGCGTTCAGTTTCATTCTGTGAGTTCGACAGCTACTTGACTAAATATTGTATTTTCGCCTTACGCGACTTGTTTCTTTTTATATTTAGTCAAGTTTTGACTAAATATTTTAACATCGAGGGGGAATCGAAACGAGGGTCGTGGTGTATGTGCGTGTGTCTGTGCGTGTGTGTGTGTGTGTGTGTGTGTGTGTGTGTGTGTAGAGCGATTCAGACTAAACTACTGGACCGATCTTTATGAAATTTGACATGAGAGTTCCTGGGTATGAAATCCCCGAACGTTTTTTTCATTTTTTTTTATAAATGTCTTTGATGACGTCATATCCGGCTTTTTGTGAAAGTTGAGGCGGCACTGTCACGCCCTCATTTTTCAACCAAATTGGTTGAAATTTTGGTCAAGTACTCTTCGACGAAGCCCGGGGTTCGGTATTGCATTTCAGCTTGGTGGCTTAAAAATTAATTAATGACTTTGGTCATTAAAAATCGGAAAATTGTAAAAAAAAATAAAAATGTATAAAACGATCCAAATTTACGTTTATCTTATTTTCCATCATTTGCTGATTCCAAAAACATATAAATATGTTATATTCGGATTAAAAACAAGCTCTGAAAATTAAATATATAAAAATTATTATCAAAAGTTTTTTTTCGAAATCAATTTAAAAACACTTTCATCTTATTCCTTGTCGGTTCCTGATTCCAAAAATATATAGATATGATATGTTTGGATTAAAAACACGCTCAGAAAGTTAAAACGAAGAGAGGTACAGAAAAGCGTGCTATCCTTCTCAGCGCAACGAATACCCCGCTCTTCTTGTCAATTCCACGTGCACTGCCTTTGCCACGGGCGGTGGAGTGACGATGCTACGAGTATACGGTCTTGCTGCGTTGCGTTGCGTTCAGTTTCATTCTGTGAGTTCGACAGCTACTTGACTAAATATTGTATTTTCGCCTTACGCGACTTGTTTCTTTTTTTGTTTTCCAAGAAGCAAAAAGCCTATAATTGCGTAGGCGTTCTAAAGTTGGTGTCGTGCTTCGGTCGATGTGACCTGAAAACTGAGATGTATTGCTTTACTTGCGACAAAAACCGTTTTAACTACTTGACACATCGCGTTTGTGCTAAATAGGAGTCTGGGATTATACATGAGGAATAACAGACCTTTCTTTGTCGTGAGCGATTTAAATTGATGCCCTCAGCAACTAACAAACAATGGCCGTTATTAAGCATAACACTTAAGTTTAGTATGATAGGAATGCAGTTGAAGGCCTTTGTCAAGCGAAAAAAGATAGCTTCACGTTTGAAACTGCTGTTGCGTTTTGGTCAAGTTAGCCCGAAATTCAGATCTTTCCAATTTGTTTCCCTTCTAAGTCAGGAAGTGACAATGGCACACTAAGATATTCGTATTACGGGTTTGCATTTGTAGGGTTTTGCCAAGATAAAATCTCTGTCGTCGATGTATTTTTGAAACTCTTGTCGTGTCATGCCAAGGTGACCTGATTTGTAAACACGCACGTGACTGTGTGGTTTCTTACATTCTTGTTTCTTGTTGAAATTGGTGCTGCTGGTAATGATGATAATGATGATGATGATGATGATGATGATGATGAGAGCAATAACTCCTGGACTCAAACAAAACGAAAACTCGAACAAAAAAGATTTGGGGTGATCCGCCTCAGCCGTTTCAATCACAAACCCAAAAGGAATGAAAGTCATCGCAAGCATGCATTCACGCCCCGGCAGAAGGGAACAGTGACTGTGCTCACAGGAGCGTGACTGTGCTAGACGTTTTCGTAAGGCGGTATGGTCTCTCAAGAGGCAGAGCCTTCTCGCTCACGTATGAAAACACATATCACTCAACCAGTTTCATCCAGGATGTCACTACTTGTTGAGCGACAACACGCACGCACGCATGTACGCACACACACACGCAGGCACGCACACACACGCACGCACGCACATACGCACGCACGCACGCACACACACGCACACGCACACACACATATGTAATCACACACCCACACCCATACACACACACACACACACAAGCACGCACACACACACACACACACACACACACACACACACACACACACACTCACACAAGCACAAACACACACACACACTCACACACACACACACACACACACACACACACACACACACACACACACACACACACACACACACACACACACACACACACACACACACACACATTTATTGTTTCATATTTCGGGTTGTGTGATTTTTCAGTTGATAAATGACGAGTTACAAAGTTGACGTTAGGTGACATTGTTTTTCCAGTCTGCACTTAACCGAATAATTTGCTTTGTGATGTGTGCTCCAGCGGTCATGGAATTTTGGTTTCACTTTTTGTTTTGGTAGCATGCAAGTGTACTCTGCCGCAAAACATATTCACTTTGAACAGTTTGTTCTATATACATAGTGAAAGGCTCTAGAATTTTCTTCCTCGTTGTTCATTTCTTTTTTCCTTTACTGCTTTCATTCGTTCACTTTTTTCTCTATGTCTTCCTTTCTTTTTTTTATTTCACTCTACCTTTCTTTCTTCATCTGTCTGTCTTTCTTTGTTTGTTTGTCTCTGTCTGAACTTTTGCTTGTTGTCTGTCTGTCTTATGTTTGTCTCTGTCGATTTTGTCCGCCTTTCTCTCTGTGCCTCTGTCCGTCTGGCTGGCTGTCTGGCTGTCTGTCTGGCTCTCTCTCTCTCTCTCTCTCTCTCTCTCTCTCTCTCTCTCTCTCTCTCTCTCTCTCTCTCTAATGCAGTGGACTCTCTATCGGACTTCCAGTAGCGAGAACTTTGCGCGATCGTGCATGCTTCGGTATATAGAAAGCTTTGTACTTCGACATCCCAACCCCACAACATCCTTTTGCTATAAACATGTGTTTTTGCGAATAAAACATTCTGATTCTGATTCTCTCTCTCTCTCTCTCTCTCTCTCTCTCTCTCTCTCTCTCTCTCTCTCTCTCTCTCTCTCTCTCTCTCTCTCTCTCTCTCTCTCTCCGCTTTTTACATTTAGTCAAGTTTTGACTAAATGTTTTAACATAGAGGGGGAATCGAGACGAGGGTCGTGGTGTATGTGTGTGTGTGTGTGTGTGTGTGTGTGTGTGTGTGTGTGTGTGTGTGTGTGTGTGTGTGTGTGTGTGTGTGTGTGTCTCTCTCTCTCTCTCTCTGTGTGTGTAGAGCGATTCAGAGTAAACTACTGGACCGATCTTTACGAAAGTTTACGTGAGAGTTCCTGGGTATGATATCCCCAGACATATTTTTCACTTTGTGGATAAATGTCTTTGATGACGTCATATCCGGCTTTTTGTAAAAGTTGAGGCGGCACTGTCACACCCTCATTTTTCAATCAAATTGATTGACATTTTTGTAAAGCAATCTTCGACAAAGGCCGGACTTCGGTATTGCATTTCAGCTTGGTGGCTTAACAATTAATTAATGACTTTGGTCATTAAAAATCAGAAAATTGTAATAATTTTTTTTTATATAAAACGATCCAAATTACGTTCATCTTATTCTACATCATTTCCGGATTCCAAAAACATATAAATATGTTATATTTGGATTAAAAACAAGCTCTGAAAATAAAAAATAAAAAAATTATGATCAAAATAAAATTTCCGAAATCGATTTAAAAACAATTTCATCTTATTCCTTGTCGGTTCCTGATTCCAAAAACATATAGAGAGGCACAGAAAAGCGTGCTATGCAGCACAGCGAAACCACTACCGCGCTAAACAGGCTCGTCAGTTTCACTCCGTTTTGCACAAGCGGCGGACTACGGTCATTGTGAAAAAATGCAGTGCGTTCAGTTTCATTTTGTGAGTTCCACAGATTGACTAAATGTAGTAATTTCGCCTTACGCGACTTGTTTTAACATTACGTGTGAGAATTTTTTTTTTTTTCATTTCATTCCCGCTAGCTTATGTGAAATAGGCTGCGATTCGAAAGCTTAATTCTAGTTTCCAAATGTCAGTCAACACCAACGCCCAACTTAATTTGGACAGTCTAATATGTCATGCTGCTTCGATAATGCGTCCGTTTAAATTTAACATTTCAGTGACAAAACTGAAATGCATTTCCCTATGAGGCTACGTAACACCACCATGGAACTGTTGACTGGGTTTTACGTAGACCTTGCATTCATGCATCTGTGCAGAGTGAGATTTCGTTTTAGATACATGTACATTGTTACCCCCCGCGGGTTAGGGGGAAGAATTTACCCGATGCTCCCCAGCATGTCGTAAGAGGCGACTAACGGATTCTGTTTCTCCTTTTACCCTTGTTAAGTGTTTCTTGTATAGAATATAGTCAATTTTTGTAAAGATTTTAGTCAAGCAGTATGTAAGAAATGTTAAGTCCTTTGTACTGGAAACTTGCATTCTCCCAGTAAGGTAATATATTGTACTACGTTGCAAGCCCCTGGAGCAAATTTTTGATTAGTGCTTTTGTGAACAAGAAACAATTGACAAGTGGCTCTATCCCATCTCCCCCTTTCCCCGTCGCGATATAACCTTCGTGGTTGAAAACGACGTTAAACACCAAATAAATAGATAAATGTACATTGTTCCGCAGTTTGAAACGAGTGTCATTTAAACGACATGGATTTAAATACACACACAGACACCATTCTGATAATCATCGGTCCACGATATCGCTGGTCTCTCTGACAGGGTGCATAATTACTGCGCGGAATCTATCAAAACAAAAATACAGAGTTATCTCCCAACTGAGACGAAAGTGATTGCAGATTGGCCGACTTCGACAGTGATCTCCGTTCTGTTCTTCACAGTTATGATAAAGACATCGTTCTAATGTTAAAACAAGTCGAAATGTTGAGACTGCTGTGGGAAGGAGACCGTGATATTGTTGCATCACTCCCAACTGGTTACGGAAAAAAGTATCGTCTGCTTCGTAGCCAAAGTTGATTATTACATGACACTTTTGCCATATTTAGAGTTGCTTGCACAGTAAATACACCCGCGAAAGATAGCTCGCTTGAAACTGTCTTACATATCAATTCCTTTGTAATTCAAAAATTACACAACACCATGAAAAATCATCATCGACGATCGCGAATCTGCTTATATCAATAACACATTACGAACAGTTCTAAATATGTAACAAATCGATTTCTTACCCACAGAAAGAAAACCAAGGCATCCTGTCAGGGATAAATGAGACCCGAAGGGAAGTAACTCATTTTGACCTGAGTTCAGGATGACACAGACACTTTAAAGACGGGAAATGAATACTTTTTTGAATGTTTTTGAATGTTCGTATCTTTAATTAAAAGGAGTAATCATGCCAACAAAATCAAAAGAATACATTGAATTCTCCATTTCATAATCATAATAACCATTAAAAACCTCAAATGGCATGGTACAAACTCGACTCCAACTCCATACACGGACACATGTCGATTTTACTTATGGCATGCAGAATACCCAATACTATTTGTGAGGCTTAGAACATCAGAAAACAGTATTCTGAAACGTTTGAGAAATGCATCCTTAACAAAAACGCGTCTCCGCTCCCACCAAAATGTTTCGCAAAATCTGATTTACCTGATTGAATCCGGATCCAGACTGTAATTTTTCCATCTGAGTTTCGGCACGCATGCATCCTCTGAACGTTTTTGTTTTTATGTTTTAGTAGAGCAGATTCACGGACAGATTTAATCCACAAATACGTGAGAAATAAGAGGGTCAACGAAGACAATCAAGTTAAGCTTGCATCTCATGCAGTGGATGATGGTGGTGATGGTGGTGGTGGTGATCGCGGAAGTTCGTTTCAAAGCGACAGAACTTTTCAAAAAAGTATCCTTTTAGAATTATCTGTAACCAAGACAAACTTTGAAATGACAACATTTTAACATAACGAAATGTTCCGATTGTGTGAGCACGATTTCTCTGTTAAAACAGAGGTACGCATGTTTACTGTGTAGGTCAAATGATAACCATACAAAAACTCATTTTAAAACGATGGCGATCTTATTCTAATATATTGTATTCTCGATTCAGAGAGAAAAAAGACAGAGCAAGAGAAACAGAGAGATAGCGAACGAGAAATGGAGAGAGAGAGAGATGGAGAGAGAGAGATGGAGAGAGAGAGAGAGAGAGAGAGAGAGAGAGAGAGAGAGAGAGAGAGAGAGAGAGAGAGAGAGAGGGGGGGGAGCTCGTGTGTGTGAGTGCGTGCATGAGTGCGTGTGTGCGCGCGCGCGTGTGTATGTGTGCGTGCGTGCATGAGTGCGTGTGCGCGCGCGCGCGCGTGTGTGTGTGTGTGTGCGTCTGCTTTTATTTAAAGATAAGTAGAGACGGATGAAGACACTAAAGGACAACGTGCGTGTGCAAAACAAACAAATCAAATACTACGTATAATGAAACATGCATATATAGATCTACAGACAAAGATAACAAGTCGCGTAAGGCGAAAATACAACATTTAG
>NC_090256.1:27196765-27199265 GCF_037325665.1 Littorina saxatilis
TGCCATTTTTTCAGCAAGACCGTATACTCGTAGCATCGTCAGTCCACCGCTCATGGCAAAGGCAGTGAAATTGACAAGAAGAGCGGGGTAGTAGTTGCGCTAAGAAGGATAGCACGCTTTTCTGTACCTCTCTTTGTTTTAACTTTCTGAGCGTGTTTTTAATCCAAACATATCATATCTATATGTTTTTGGAATCAGGAACCGACAAGGAATAAGATGAAAGTGTTTTTAAATTGATTTGGACAATTTAATTTTGATAATAATTTTTATATATTTAATTTTCAGAGCTTGTTTTTAATCCGAATATAACATATTTATATGATTTTGGAATCAGCAAATGATGGAAAATAAGATAAAGGTAAATTTGGATCGTTTTATAAATTTTTATTTTTTTTTACAATTTTCAGATTTTTAATGACCAAAGTCATTAATTAATTTTTAAGCCACCAAGCTGAAATGCAATACCGAACCCCGGGCTTCGTCGAAGATTACTTGACCAAAATTTCAACCAATTTGGTTGAAAAATGAGGGCGTGACAGTGCCGCCTCAACTTTCACGAAAAGCCGGATATGACGTCATCAAAGACATTTATCAAAAAAAGAAAACAAACGTTCGGGGATTTCATACCCAGGAACTCTCATGTCAAATTTCATAAAGATCTGTCCAGTAGTTTAGTCTGAATCGCTCTACACACACACACGCACAGACAGACAGACGCACATACACCACGACCCTCGTTTCGATTCCCCCTCGATGTTAAAATATTTAGTCAAAACTTGACTAAATATAAAAAGTATGTCTTCTAAAACTGGCAACAGAAAGTGGCTGTCTGAGAGAGACTGGTAAACCATTCCACAGAAATGGACCTGAATATGCCAGACTAGTTTTATACAAGTCAATTCTAGGGAGGGGAACATTTAGTTTCTTCGTGCGGCTTGATGAAGTCTCAGTTAATAATATTCTTTTAGTTAAATAGTCTGGTACACGTCCAAGAACTATTTTATGCATAAACCTTGCCTTGTTAAACGCTAGTCTGGATGAAAGTGGAAGAATTTCAGCTTTTTTGTAGTCATGATTAGAGAGGGTGCTGTATTTCAGCAGAACAACTTTTACTCCGCGTCTGTGCAAAGATTTTAGGGGTCTTAAAGCTACATCACTTGCAGAATCCCAAAGGGTTGATGCATAGTCTATTCCAGACTGCACATGCGCTTGAAAAAATGTTCTGCGCGCATCAAAATTTAGAAAATGTTTAATCTTTGCAGACTGATGAACTTTTTTTGCTGTAGATTTACATAAGTTACTTACATGAGGGCCCCATGTTAGATTGTTGTCAATAGTTACACCCAAAATTTTGTGTTCACTAACCTCGTTTATCAGCTGACTATCAACAGAAATGCACTTCTTTGGTTCCGACATGACTTGTCGTTTTTGACGCGTAGTAATTAGCATATACTTTGTTTTTTCTGGATTGAGAGACATGTGGTTTAAATGCGTCCATTCTACAGCATCATCGACACACTTCTGAAGCGTGTCGACTACCGAAGTAATATCATCACCTGAGGTATGAATAGTAGTATCATCAGCTAGCATATCACACTGTCCAGAGGATATGTGTAATGGTAAGTCATTGATGTAGACAGAAAATAATAAAGGTCCGAGGACCGAGCCTTGTGGGACCCCATATAAAATTGGCATTGCTTCAGAGCTCGAACTGTTAAAGGTAACTTTTTGTGTTCTTCCCGACAAAAAAGAGGCTATAAAAGTCTGTGTGGGCTGTGGTAGTCTATAAATGGAAAGTTTCCGCAAAAGGAGGGCGTGATCAATAACATCAAATGCCTTTGCAAAGTCCATAAACAGTGCTCCACATAACTTATTAGAGTTGATTTTTGATAACCAAGAGTCCACCAGTTCTGTCAGTGCCTTATGGCACGAGTGTTTAGGTCTAAAACCAGACTGAGTTTCATGAAACAAATTGTTTGATGTAAAGTATATCATAATATGGTCATTGACATGTTTTTCCAGTAGTTTTGACAATACTGGTAAAACGGAAATCGGTCTAAAATTTGAGGGATCTGTTTTATCACCTGCCTTAAAGAGGGGATCACTTTAGCTTCCTTGAAAGCTTTGGGATAAACACTTTTTTCAATACAGAGATTGTAAATATACGTTAGAGATTCCGCTATATGTGGGGCTGATAATCTAAGAATTTTGCTGTCTATTTCATCAGTTCCCTTTGTGCTACTTTCTTTCAAGTGAGTTAGAGAATTATATACTTTGGAGACTGACAAAAAAGGTATAACTTGTGCCTCGTGTTTAATTTTGGTGTCACAGTACTTGCGCAAAATGTGTAAATTGTTTTCATCGGATTTGTCAGTTTTTATTACTTTACTTGCAACTGAACAGAAGTGATTATTAATTTCATCTGGCGAAATATCGTTTTCGTTCCATGATGTGGTCTTTACACATTTATTAGTTAACAGATTAATGGCTTTCCATGTTT
>NC_090256.1:27204265-27314265 GCF_037325665.1 Littorina saxatilis
ACAACTGGCCTTGACACGGAACGATTCAAGGGGGGCAATCCGCAGTGGGGCACTGCGGTTATGAAATTAAAGGCCCCTCCTGTTTTTGGAACCGCAGGAGCTTTCTAGTTTGCTGTTAGGTAGATTTTTGGTTCCTCTTTCCTGTCATGCTCTCTTTTTCTTCATGAATTCTTTTCTTTTTTCTGCCTTCTTGCTCATTCACCTGTATTTTTTCCAAAAATCTCTTCTCTTGCTGCTTGTCTCGCGATTCATGTATAGTTTAATCTGTTAGTGTTCTGATGTAAGTCCAGCAGTAGATAGGTTAAGCCTATTTTAACATACTGGAAACTGGTAATCTTCCAGTAGGTATTAATTTAGTTTTACTAAAGCCTGCTGGGACACAAGTAATGGGTTAGTGCATTTGTAAACAGGAATCGCTTGACAAGTGGCCCCCTTCATCCCCCCTTCCTCGTCCTGATATGGCTCTGCGTAGTCGGTTGGACGTTAAGCAACAAATAAACAAACAAACAAAAGGGGGGCAATCTCAAGTCATCTGAAAGAGGGAAATCCAAACGCAATCCGCCTTGTTCGATTTTATGGGCTTGGACGATAGAGAAAAATAAGAAAAGCAAAAGCTGGAGTCCAGTCTGGACGAAACTGCTATCAAGAACGCAGAATGGATTTTTTTCTGAGTTTTTTTTTTTAGCCGTAAGCGCCATTTCTCATTTCGAATTTCTCATAACTGCTGTTCACCGCAGTGAAACCAACAAAGGGGCCTCACTCTGGAAGAGTTTCCTGCTCCGATAAACATGGCGCTTGCGGCTAAAAAAAACTCAGAAAAAATCATTTCTGCGTTCTTGATAGCAGTTTCGTCCAGACCGGACTCCAGCTTTTGCTTTTCTTATTTTTGTCTAACGTCCAAGCCCATAAAATCGAACAAGGCGGATTGCGTTTGGATTTCCCTCTTTCAGATGACTTGAGATTGCCCCCCTTGAATCGTTCCGTGTCAAGGCCAGTTGTACTGGCCGCGTGTTCAAGATGTCAGCACACGTCTAAGGACACCCCTGTACCATGTAGTGGGCAACTTGACCGGTGTCCGCTACCAGAATGAGATCCTGCAACCCCTGGTCGTTCCAGCCCTCCAAGCGATCGGCCCTCGTGCGATTCTTCAGGATGACAACGCACCTCCCCATCGCTCTGCAGCTGTAAACACCTTCATCCAGCAGGCCAGGGTCAACAGGATGCTGTGGCCAGCCAACAGCCCGGACCTGAACCCCATAGAGCACATGTGGGACGAGCTTTGTCGTCGGGTACAGCAACATCACCCTCCTCCTGCCAATCTGGGTCAACTGCTGCAATGGCTCCAGCAGGAGTGGAATGGAGTTCCCAGAGCATTCATATGCAACCTGATCCACTCCATGCGCCAACGATGTGTTGAATGCCTGGCACACAACGGAGGACACACGCGTTATTGACACTGATTCACATTGTTGTGAATTCCATTTTCGAGGGTTGTCACGTTTGACACACTCTAGCTAAATTGTCGCTGCCGCGTTCGATCTTTGCTTTGTTTGTCATTACTCCTTCGTTGTTCAATTATATAATTAAAAAAAAAAGAAAGAATTCGGTCTTGTCTGTTTTGTGTGGCGTGCTTGTAATAAAGTGATCCTTAACTTTTTTTGAAGAGTGTATACGTATAACGACTTAGTGCATAAATACCAGAGCAAAGGCTAGTACGTAATGGACGTGCAGAAAAAGGCAGTTTGGCTCCAAAAGGCTAAATCAAAAATCGGCGAAGACTGCCCCAGCAGAGGTTGTTTTCTCTAAGCTATACGGTTTCAAGAACTTGCTGTAACATATAATACTCGGTGGCAGTAGCGTTAAGAGCCTATGTTTCCAAAATTGACCATGCATCTGTGCGCCCGAAAGAGGTGTGCGAACGCGTGTACCTCATTGTTAGGTGTTTAGGCCCATGCCTGAGACGGAGTGCTTGAAACTCGTGGCATTTGCTGTTCCCTTTCTCCCTTTACAAGTGTTTCTTTTCGTCTGTCCACTTTTTCATAGCCGTAGACATACTGGTTCTGTTCGTTTTTACAACGCCGAGATTGAGCACTTAAAAACTGTTAGCACTTTCTCCCCTCCTGTTGCCTTAAAGATGCATTTCTTCACGTGGAAACTGCCATGTGTGCAACATCGCACATGTCTGGGCTTAAATGCGATGCAAGCTTTCTTGCGATTGGACACATACCAAAAATTCAACATTCTGACAACGTCCTGTGCAGAAGGGGCATTTCTTGCTGAATTAATTTTACATATTGACATCGGTGTCAGTTACGAAATGAATTCAGCAAACTCAACCCCACTTTGCAAAGGAAGCAGTCAGGCTGTTGTTGTTGTGTATGTGTCCAAGTGGAAGGATGCTCTTATCCCATGTTAACGCCTGTCCAAATCTGAGATGGTCAACGCGATCGTTTATACGAGAATGATCTAATACCTTTTTCTTTTGTTCCATTTTTACATCTAGTCAAGTTTTAACTAAATGTTTTAACATAGATGGGGAATCGAAACGATGGTGGTGGTGGTGTGTGTGTGTGTGTGCATGTGTGTGTGTGTGTGTGTGTGTGTGTTAGTGTGTGTGTGTGTGTGTATGTGTGTGTGTGTGTGTGTGTGTGTGTGTGTGTTAGTGTTAGTGTGTGTGTGTGTGTAGAGTGATTAAGAGAAAACTACTCGACCGATATTCATGAAACTTCACATGAGAGTTCCTGTTCCTGGATATGATATCCCCAGACGTTGTTTTCATGTCTTTTGATAAATGTCTTTGATGACGTCATATCCGGCTTTTTGTAAAAGTTGAGGCAGCCCTGTCACACTCTCATTTTTCAACCTAATTGGTTGAAATTTTGGTCAAGCAATCTTTGACGAAGTCCGGACTACGGGATTGCATTGCAGCTCCGATTCTTAAGAATTAATTAATGAATTTGCTCATTAAAGTTGTCATCAAAATCGAATTTGTGCAAACAGATTCAACAATTATTCAACTATACATATGTCATGTTTACTCTAAAAATGTGATCACAATTAACGAAAATATGTCAATTAGGTACTACGATTAAAAGTTGTGAAATCATCCAAACATGATTCCATCTTATTCTTTACATTTTCCTGATTTCAAAAACATATAGATATGATATGCTTGTATTAAAAACAAGCTCCGAAAGTTAAAAAGAATTCCTAAAAGCGCGCTTTTCTGCTTAGCGCAATACGCTACTGTGCTATACTGGCTTGTCAGTTTCACTTCGTTTTGCACGTGAAAAGAGAGCGATTTCCTTGCAGCGGGGATTGACGAAGCTGTATTGTCTTGGTGAGAAAAAAAATGCAGTGCGTTCAGTTTTATTCTGTGGGTTCGACAGATTGACTAAATTATGTCATTTCGCCTTACGCGACTTGTTTTTTTCAGCAGCAGGCATACTGGTTCAGTTTGTTTCTACAACGAGAAGAAAACTTTGTTGGAGTTGGAAAACTCAAGGAGACAGCCACAACAAAGACAGAATTCGCAGCGTTTCGCTTTTGTCTGGAGATCTTGTGACGGCTTGTTTCGCCATGAGAAGACTGCAGTCTCGAGTGTCTGCGCCGAGACGACAGCAGTACCGCTAGTGCGGATCGGAGAGAATATCGCAATCTTTTCTCTCTGAACTCACCATTCACCCTCCACCTGCCATCGTTGCAGGAAACTATTGATGGCTTGTGTATGGAATGCGACAGTACTGGAATAGAGTTACGATAATTCGGTTTGCTACTTTTTTTTTAACCCACCACAGCCCCAACTTCCAAACATAACAAAACAATTTAGTCGCATAAGGCAAAATAATTACTACATTTAGTCAATCTGTCGAAGTCACAGAATGAAACTGAATGCACTGCATTTTTTTTATCAAGGCAATGTAGCTTCGTCAATCCCTCACGGCAAGGAAATCGCTGACACTTTTCACGTGGAACACGCCCTGAAATTGACAAGCCAGTATAGCGCAGTTGCGTTTGCGCTTAGCAGGAAAACGCGCTTTTCTCTATTATTTTTAACTTTCTGAGCTTGTTTTTAATCCAAACATAACATATCTATATGTTTTTAGAATCACACAATGATGAAGAATAAGAGTCAATTACTACAATTTTAAGTTTCATTAGATTTTTCAGATTTTTAATGACCAAAATATTTAATTAATTTTTAAGCTTCCAAATTGAAATCCAAGCCCATAGTCCCGGGCTTCGTCAAAGATGGCTCGATCAAAATTTCAATCAATTTGATCTAAAAATGAAGGTGTGACAGTGCCGCCTCAACTTTCACTAAAAGCCGTATATGACGTCATCAAAAACATGCATCGAAAATAAAAGAGGAACGGTTTGGGGATATCATTCTCAGGAATTCTCATGTAAAGTTTCATGAAGATCGGTCCAGCAGTTTTCTCGGAATCGCTCGACACACACACACACACACACCACACACCCTCGTCTCGATTCCCAGTAAACGTTAAAACATCTAGTCAAAACTTGACTAAATGTAACAAAAACAACCGACCAACCAACCAGCGAGCCAAATCAAGTGAAGATTAAGGAGGCAACCACCCGACTTCAACAGTTCCTCTTAAAAAACAAACCAAACCAACAACAACAAAACAATTGCAATAAACATAATCAACCGATCAATAAACCTGCAAGAAAGCATTTGAGCCGGATAAGTATTACTGCCAGGGGAAACAAAACTGCAATACAAAAAGTCAACCAAACGAACAGGCTTCATGGAAACCCCCTCAAGAACTGTTTTTGTCCCCAGCAACAGCAAGCAACGCAACCCCATACTGCGTCTGAATGGACCCTGGATCCGTCCCATGCAGTAGGTGGCCTGAATGCGGAATGATATAGTGCGGCCCCATTTGAGCTATTGGGGACGAAAAAAAAGGAGTGCGACAAAATTACAAACACCAATTTATGACCGTAGCGTCCCATACATTTCCTCACATGCTATCAGAAGTGATTGTAATGGCTTACGGTTTGCCCTAGTTTTAGGGGGATGTAAACCAGAATGTAGAAATAAATTGTCAGTGAATCGATTTTTACACCCCCGGTATAGGGGTGTGTATAGGTTTCACTCGATGTGTTTGTGTGTTTGTGGCGGTGTTTGTGTTCGCAAGTAGATCTCAAGAATGAACGGACCGATCGTCACCAAACTTGGTGAACAGGTTCTATACATTCCTGAGACGGTCCTTACAAAAATTGGGACCAGTCAAACACACGGTTAGGGAGTTATTGGTGGATTAAAATTATACAACGACTTATAGACGGACACCCCCGTTGGTCAAAGGGAAATAACCATTCTCACTGCCACCAACTGAGAAGGTTATTTCCCTTGACGGGGGTGTTTTTCCTATCAGAGGAATTTCTTGTTTCTATTGTTTTTTTCTTTTCACATAGGAAGAGCTGGTAAACATTATAAGATGTTTGATGGGTTGTTGACAGACCAGCTTTTTTGTCTGTCCGAGGGGGAGCATATCGTCTTTTGTTTCATATTTATTGACCAAGGCCGAAGGCCGCGGTCAATAAATATGAAACAAAAGTCGATATGCCCCCCGAGGACCGACAAAAAAGCTGGTCTGTCAACAAACCATCAAACATCGTTTTTGTCATCATTTTGGTAGTGAGAAAACAAGTGCACAATCAACCCAGGGAGCCATGCTTTGAAACACGGGTCCCGTGCTGATAGCCACACGGGTCCCGGTTTGATAACCACTGGCAATCAAAGATGGCGTGTGAAAGCAACTTTCTGTGTTTTTGAGTTCATTAAATGAGTTGGGATGAATATGTCAGGTTTGAGGATGCACAGTTCTGTAGGTTCATCTCGGTATTCCACCCCCTCGGCTTTCTGTTGTAAATATTAAGCTGAGCACGGTGATCGAATGTGGAAGCTACGTTTGGTCAAAGGTCACAGAAGATTTGCGTCGTGCAGCGAAGGAAAGAATCGCGATCTTGTTTCCGACTCGGTACCTCTTTGTTTTTCATTAGACCTGTCATTCTGCTTGCTCGGCTTTGTTAGATGTTTGCATATCGTGTTGCTATTTTCTTTGCTTTTATTATTGTTTATTACTTGTGCTTCGTTTATCGATACAACGTCTTGTGCACGGGTCAAAATGTGTGTGTCAGGTGTCGTTTTACTTGAACTTGACGTTCGTGTTTCTCCGAACGTCTGTGTATCGAAACACAGATACACGCACTCCATGACTTTGTAAGAAGACATAACATATCGGTAGGTTTCATTTGTTTGTGACGAATTTATTGAAGTAGTTTTGTTTTTTTGTTTACTTTTGCCAGTTTGCCAGTTGTTTTTGGAACTTTGCAAAGCAGTGTCTTGTCGTCTGTTTAGGTCTGGGGAAACGCCAATGAAAAGAGCCGAAGAATCCTCGAGCGTTTCTATTGGGTTTGCTTTTGATTATCCATGTAATAGGGCTTCCTGCAACTATGGTAACCGGGGATTTATTCCCCGGGGAACATGATATTTATTTCCCAGGTGCTTGTGAATGAAAACTCGTGAAAATGATGACAAGAGTGTTCAGCTACTGTGTTATTTCTTGTATGACATTCCTCACAAGGCGTATTTCCGCCGTGCATCATTATTAGAACGATGCACAAAGAAGTCATTAGAATTAGGATGGAGCAAACAATGCTGAGACGAGAGGTGTGAGAGCTGAGAAAAGCTGAGAAAAGCTGACTGCGGTAGTAGAACGCGATGCTGGGTGAGGGCATCACTGTAATCGGGCAACTCCCCGTCGGCCGACTGAAATCTTTTTCATGAAACCCGATTCCGTCGCAATACTGCATTTTACTCGTTAACCTGCTGTTGGCCGACTGTGTGGCTGGCCTATGAAACCGTCCCCTGATCTATCATGTAATAAAAGTGGAGTCTCCGTTCTTGGCCAGCTCGTTTATTTTATTATACTATGACCAGGCCCCTGTCAAGGCTTAAAACTGACAAACCAGGTGCTCCCGTGACACCACCGACGAGGCATTACCCCCCCCCTCCTCCATACCCAGCCAAGGGTTTTAAAATGGCAGTCCACCAATTTAAAATAAAACAAATCATCTTACGTAATTAACACCACATTTTTAATGTGACAAACTTTTACCCTAAAATCCTTTTTAACTGTCCGTTCTACGTGTACTCGGTGTCACACCGAGTTTTTAAACGCTTTTTCTGGCCGAGAAGGGGCTAACCCCATTGGCTGTCGGCCGGGGCGCAGTCGGAGTGTCTGAGCTTGCTAGTGAATGTACATATACATATATACCGGTATATATATCTGTGTGAATGAATGTGTTCGGTGTATCACTGTGGCATAGCTCTTTTATAACTGTAAATTATAACAAGACATACACCCCCCGCGGGTTAGGGGGAAGAATTTACCCGATGCTCCCCAGCATGTCGTAAGAGGCGACTAACGGATTCTGTTTCTCTTTTTACCCTTGTAAAGTGTTTCTTGTATAGAATATAGTCAGTTTTTGTACAGATTTTAGTCAAGCAGTATGTAAGAAATGTTAAGTCCTTTGTACTGGAAACTTGCATTCTCCCAGTAAGGTAATAGGGGAAAGGCTCATAATATGGACCGGCTCCAAATATGGACCACCTCCTGTTCTGACAAACTAACGGCGCTAGAGCGCTCAAAACAATTTCATTCGCTTTATTCACCCTCTCTGGATAAGTTGCACATGTCAAAACAGTTGCAGAAACACAAACCTGAAAACCGTTAGGCTTTTTCGCTTTTTTTCACTTTTGGCAGCGTTCACTCTAAATTTGCCGTCTAAAACGGTCTCGTTTCTGTCCACAGCCAAAGCTTTCATTACACACAAATGGCTATATATGACAGCTAAGACAGCATTTGTTACATTTTAACAGTGTGTGCCCCGAGTTTCTACTGCAAACAAAAAATAATAGCAAAACCTCAAAGTATGTGTGAGTCCCCTAATATGGACCACCTTCAACAAATCGAAGAAAATAAAAACTAAAGGCAATTTTAATTAATTTATTAAGAAGCTTGCTGAAAATAACCTATAACTAGCCCTCGAGATTTCAAAAAAATATAACAAAATTTAATAGTCTTTTTTTTGTGGAAGTTGATAATTTCACTTATTTTCACTCTGTTTTTGATAAGCTTCTTCAGTTTCCTGGTGTGCTTCAAATAATGCTCTCATCAACCCGAAACAGCTAAATCTAAAGCATATTTGAATTAGTTTGACTTGCACACTAAGTTGTATCATGTTATTTTGAAGTATAGGGGGCTTTTTACAGTGATTCGTGAAGGCCGCTTCACTGGTCCATATTGGGCGCCCAGGCTCCTAATATTGATCATTTGTGATTTTTTGTGTATTTAATTTTTGCTGAAGGTCTATCAAAGCTATTTCACTCTAATTAGGCCTAACTGTTAAACTAAGAGAGAAGGACTACCAACCACAAAATGAAACTTCTTCGCAAGAAAACAAGCTAGTTATCAGCAATAAACAAAAAGTGGTCCATATTAGGGGCCCTTCCCCTACATTGTACTACGTTGCAAGCCCCTGGAGCAAATTTTTGATTAGCGCTTTTGTGAACAAGAAACAATTGACAAGTGGCTCTATCCCATCTCCCCCTTTCCCCGTCGCGATATAACGTTCGTGGTTGAAAACGACGTTAAACACCAAATAAAGAAAGAAAGAACAAGACATACGTGCTGTAGATATCTGTTTTTATTCTCTCTGTGTATAAAGCTGAATCCTCTTTTTACATTTAGTCAAGTTTTGACTAAATGTTTTAACATAGAGGGGGGAATCGAGACGAGGGTCGTGGTGTATGTGTGTGTGTGTGTGTGTGTGTGTGTGTGTGTGTGTGTGTGTGTGTGTGTGTGTGTGTGTGTGTGTGTGTGTAGAGCGATTTAGAGTAAACTACTGGACCGATCTTTATGAAATTTGACATGAGAGTTCCTGGGTATAATATCCCGATTTTCTTTTCTCATTTTCTGGATAAATGTCTCTGATGACGTCATATCCGGCTTTTTGTAAAAGTGGAGACGGCACTGTCACACCCTCATTTTTCAATCAAATTGATTGAAATTTTGGCCAAGCAATCTTCGACAAAGGCCGGACTTTGGTCTTGCATTTCAACTTGGAGGCTTTTAAAAATTAATTAATGACTTTGGTTATTAAAAATCCGAAAATTGTAATTGAAATTATTTTTTTATAAAACGATCCAAAATTACGTTCATCTTATTCTTCGTCCTTTTCTGATTCCAAAAACATATAAATATGTTATATTCGGATTAAAAACAAGCTCTTAAAATGAAAAGATATAACAATTATTATTATTAAAATTAAATTTCCGAAATCGAAATAAAAACAATTTCATCTTATTCCTTGTCGGTTCCAGATTAAGAAAACATATAGATATGATATGTTTGGATTAAAAACACGCTCAGAAAGTTAAAACGAAGAGAGGTACATTGCCTTTTGCACGAGCGGCGGACTACGGTCATTGTGAAAAAACCCAGTGCGCTCAGTTTCATTCTGTGAGTTCCACAGCTTGACTAAATGTAGTAATTTCGCCTTAGGCGACTTGTTTTATTATAATTTATTCATTTAAATTTTTTTTGTTTCCCTCCCTCTGTCTGTCTGTCTGTCTCCGTGTCCCACCCCCATATTACCAAGGGCGGCTTCTTGACCCCGTGAAGGTCAACACTTGTTTTATATATATATTTTGTTGTTGTTAAACCAACAAATCACCTATTTCATGTCCCTAATAGAAAAAAAATTCTGTGAGGACGTTAATGTTCCCCTAGTTCCTTGGCCAGGCTTTTGAGAGAGGGAGAGTCCGGGAGATTGTTGTCCGTCTCCTCCTTTCGGTCAGTCTCCGTTCTCTCGCCATCCCCCTCTCCATCTTTGCCACACGTTTTCCCTCTGCTAGCCGTTGTTACGACAAAGGCTGACGAAGTTTCAATAGTGGTTGAAACTTCTAGTTTCTGCAAAAGTCTATCCATGTTGTCAATGAACTTGTGGCGAAACCAAGGGGTGAGCATGTAGAAGATTATGTTGACACTGCTGTTGATTGAACCTAACACAGCATTGACAACTTGGGTTTTCTTCCTAAACACTGAGTCGTCCGGACAGTATTTTCTAATCAGAACAAATGCGATTGATGTGACTACGTGCGCAAGAAAAGTCATGGAACAAATGGGGTCATGCCAATACGTCCCAGTACCATTGTGTCCCAGTACCATTGCGTCCCAAAAAAATGCCGTCTCATTGCGTCCCATTAAGCAATCCCATTGGGTCCCAATACCATTGGGTCCCAGTGCCATTGCGTCCCGTACCATTGCGTCCCAACAAAATTGCGTGTCGATAGGTCCCAAGAAAATTGCATCTCGATACGTCCCATAAAGGAATCCCATTACGTCCCCGTACCATTACGTCCCAACACAATTGTTACTTGAGCAATGCTTGAACGCTGCGGTGGGCAGTGTGTGTGTGTTAGTGTGTGTGTGTGTGTGTGTGTTATGTACGTATGTATGTAGCACAGTAGGTGTCTGTGTCTACATTTGTGCGTGTATGGGTTTCGCTATCTGTGTGTCTCGGTGTCTATTTGCTGAAGGTTCGATGACTGGACAGTCAGTCTAGCTTTTCTCAGAAACGGGTTTAAACATCGTCTACTCAGTAAATAAGCATACAGTCATGTCATGCTCGATTACATACAGTGGAATACAAAGCGGTGTACTGTACTGTTTCGGTATTTTTCTTTGTGTCGAGCACCGCTAAACTGAGCATATATTAATTTTACACTTCGGTTTAGGTTAGCGTGCTTCAGTTCATTTTAAAAGAAAGAACATGGTTACCTCAGAAAACCTGTAAGGAAAGCAAGGAGCGCCTCAAAACAAACACACTGACATGCAATATCCTTTACAGTTTCTGATTATATCGTGAAGGATTTTTTTAATTTATTTATTTATTTATTTTTATTTTTTTCCACTTCACCTCATCTCAACTAACCGGTACACATCTTTTTTTTTTTTTTTTCTATTTGTGAAATACTGCTATGTACCGACACAATTTTTATTACAAATCGTGTTGAACGCGTTTTGTAATAAAAATTGTGTAATCCGAACACGATTTGTAATAAATTTATTACAAAACGCACTTTTATTACAAAACGTGTCGCTACACTGCTACAGTAACATTTCAGAAATTAAATTCACTAGTATTGGGACCTAATGGTACGGGGACGCAATGGCACGTAATTGTATTGGGACGTAATGGTACTGGGACGCAATGGTACTGGGACCCAATGGTATTGGGACGCAATGGTACTGGGACGCAATGGTACTGGGACGTAATGGTACTGGGACGTAATGGTACTGGGACGTAATGGTATTGGGACGTATTGACATGTTCCCGAACAAATGGCAAACACCACGTAGACAAACTGGCGGGACTGTGTCGTTCTAGATCTTGTTTGGAGACATGGAGACATGCATACTTCGGTCTTGCTGTTCTCTTCGGACCTTCGTCCGGAAGATCGGTGTACGACCAACGGTGCGGTTTGGGCGTTTTGTCGCAGTACTTTGTAGGCAACGACCAACATGAGGACAATCTGTAATGAGGCCGGCGCGGTGTAACCTAATACCTTCCGAAAATAGGGGTTCGAATTCTTTGCCCTAGGCTCATCGTCCGGCAAGTAGATCAATCGTGTTGTGTTGAAGGTCTGCATTCCGATAGAAAATAACAGACAGCAGATGACCACTATTCTCATCCTGGACTTGGCCAGCAGACGTCGTGCATGGAGAGGAAAGAAGAGCTGGATGACACGACTGGTAGCAAGGACCAGGCTGATTAAAAGGCCGTTCTTTTGGTTTCCGAATGCCATGGTAGAAAGGAAGGCCTGTACAAAGAGTACCTTATCGTGCGTATACCCAGGATACCAGTAGACATCATATACAAACGCGAACTGCAGGTAAAAGATGTCGGCTACTGCCAGCGCTTTGAAGAGGTAGGTTGAAGGAACATAGACAGGCTCAGCAGACAACACCCACAGAACGATGACGTTGCAGATGGTTCCCATGAACTGAATAGGCATGTTGATGAAGTTTCTAAGACGTGCTTCGTCTATTACTGCCGCGGTGGCTCCCGCAGATGGACCTACATTCAGATCTGAGCTAAATCCGTCCTCCATGTTCAGTGCAAATTTCTGTTGGTATTGTATTGAGCTGACGACATTGAGCGTTCAACGGTCTACACTCAAACAACATAAGCCTAGGATAAATAAACGGCAGATAGCCGCAACACTGAGAGTGCCAAGGGCTTGCATTTCAGTTTGCGTCATCTCTGGAGACGGACGTCATTGTGCGACACTTCGAACAATTGTGGGTCTCGGCTCAGGTTAGTCTCGGCTTACTAATACCAGAGTTGAAAAGACAGTGATGTATGGGTGCGTCTCAGAAACTGAACCTTTTGTGTGTGCCATAATCAAATTAGCCCACAGTTGAAACATACTGAATTTTCCCCGAGTACGCTAGTACTTGGGTCCAGCAGACTTTAATTGTGTGTCTGTCTGTCTGTCTGACTGTCTGTCTCGACTTAACAGCTTATTGCTGGGAAACTACTGGGCGCAGTTCGTTCAAAAGTTGATACACTAACTTGATAATAGGTCCGATTGATCGTATTAACACTTCATAATGTTACCTGGGACCTAAATGCGAAATAATCCACAAAAACGACTCTTGGCGGTGGGCGCAATTCGCGGTGGGATAGAACTGCTGTGCGGCTAATAGAAGAGCCAGCCAGCCAGCGACACCGGGTTTGATTCCCGGCATGGGCGGTCTATTTTTTTTTTAATTCTTATTTACTATTGTTTATTATGAACGTTTTAATATTTAATTTTACTCTAATAATTTTTTTTTAAATCCACGTGCACAAGGCAAAAACTTTCATACGAGCCAGTCTGAAGAGTACTCGGGTCCAGCGCGAGCGTTTTTTATTTTTTTTATAAATCATGATATTGGTATTTTTGAGAAGTAAAATGAATAAAGAAATAATACAAACAAAACTGAGTATTTTGCATGATTATTATAAAGGTTGTTTTGCGAAAAAAATGATTGGATGCGTGAAAAATGGAGGTCTGATCTGTGACACGAACCATCAACTAGTTTTGCACCTCACTACAAGAACCGTTTAGAATGTCCAAGGACTGCTATTCTTGTTATGTGTGTTTGGTTTAAGTGTACTTGACAGTTGAAATGTTATTTTGTCCACAGAATTGTTTTTTTTAAACGAAATTAATCGCTTGAAAGTTTGCCATCACTTTCGTAACATAGTTTTCCACACGCGTGCAACAGCAACAAGTCCTAGATTTGAACTTTAGAATGTGCATATTCATCTTCAACACGACCTTGACATGAAAGGGCATAGAAAATCGCTACGTTAAATGTTATTTAAGTATTATTTTCTCAAAATTGCATCTGCAAACTAGTTGCGCAATATGACATGTTTCTTCAAAATTCAGTTACGATGGTGAACGGTTTTGCAAAGAATGTTCAGAGTTTTGAAGAAAGATTAGAACTATTTTGCGCGTAGTATATCAGCTGCGTATCGAGTTCTAACGTACGTGTTTTTGTGTATAATTTATTTATTTTAAGTTATTGAGACATCCCAGTGCACTAAGGGATTTATAGAGCAAATCGAGAAAATTCATTATTAAATCCCTTAGTGCACTGGGATTGTTTCAATAACGATATTGTCAGTACCGCCATAGAAAAAAGAAGATTCCAAACGCACATTTTGCTACGCGCATTTGAAGAGGCATAACTGTGTGGTCAGGTCGTGTTAGATCTACATTTGAAGAGGCATACGTGTGTCGTGCTTTCGTCACACGCATTTTAATTTCTGTTGGTAAATTCCAGTGTAGCGTTAAGCTGAACAGTGATGATCTTTCAGAGAGACCTCATTTGAACTCGGAGAAAGACTTTGCGATTCGAAACCTCCAGTCGAGCTTCGACGGATTGACGGTGCGGAGTGACTCCCCTTGAATTGACTACCCCCCGAAGGACTCAACGGTTAGCACATTTTCAAAATAAATGTGGCATATTTCTCGTGTTGTATCTTCACTCTACTAAATATGAACGGTAAGAATGCTCTGAACCCTACACGTATTATATCCCCATCGTTTTTTCGTTCACATTTGCCCAACATGTTAATTTGCTGAGCGGGGTTTATGTCGTCTGCTAGGCTAGGGCAATCGAACCACTGCAGTCTGCACTGAGTCTGCACGCATGAGGCAGGCTGGTAATAAGTCTTATATATGGTAAGAACGTTCTGAACCCTACACGTTTTCGATTACGATTGTTCTTGCCTTGAAATAATAATTCGGAAACCATTCATTTACTGAACTGATGCAGTCGTATTTCAGTGTAGTCTGCTACGTATGATCAGAGTCGATCGAGTCAGTCTTCCAAATGCTGCTCTAGCTGGTACGTTATCGGAATAACACTTGTGTTTTCTGTTAGCCGCTGGGAATTGTATACTAACTCATCATTTGGTAATGTGGATGATAAGCTACATGCCACTAACACGTACGGCATATGAGAAGAATCTATGCAAGTCGGCGAAAATGAGATAAAACACAGCGGCTTCTATTTTTAGATCAGTGGCACTGTGGCACAGGCACATGCAATCTGTCAGAAAAAAACCCACTTCTGCTTTAATTGAGAAGCAGGGAATTTATGGTCATTTGGTATTGTGGAGAATATAAGCTACATGTCATTAATTAATTCTGAGGATGAGAGCACAGTCTCGCTTAGGCAAAGGGCGGAAGAATACAGTTTTAGCGCATCGCCATTAGCCAATCAACTGGTTCACAAGTACTTACTGACAATACACCCCTTCGGAGTTTCGAGTGCGCATGCGCGGCTAGTCACATTTTTGGTGGCAGGGGGCGCTCCGTTGTACCAAACACATTCGAGATCCATTCCGCTTAAATCATGAAACTATCGTGGGACAAAAACCACAGAAATATCAAAGAGATAAAGAGCTTACGAGGCAAAACTTGAACGCAATCGGCAATGTACCTCTTCTCAGTGAAGACCTCGTGTTTGGTACAATCTGCAATCCCAGCATGCAATGCGCGGACTCTCGCCTGAGACTCCGAAAGGGTGTATTATTTTTATTTTCTTTATTTTCTAGGTTCGACCAGGAAAAAGAACACGGTCGGAATGCTATGTTAATTAGAAGTTGCTCATTCAAAACCTTGGAATAATAGCGAAATGTCTAGTCAGCGTGTGCGTTTTTTGCAACAATTTTTGTTTTTAAGGTTTGGGGGCATATCGACGTCGCAGTTCCGGAGAAAACGATCCCGTGTTGGAAGTTCCGGCGATTTTGAATTCAACGGCATTTTCAACCGCTGCATAACAACTCTTTTTATCCCTTTCACAATTAGGCTAATCAGCTGCTTCGCGGCAAACAAAATGGCATGCTTTTCATAGCTGATATGAGTGCTAGTAATAAAAACAAGTCGCGTAGGGCAAAATTACTACATTTAGTCAAGCTGTCGAACTCACGGAATGAAACTGAATGCACTGCATTTTTTCACCAAGACAATACAGCTTCGTCAATCCCCGCGAGGGTTCCTGATTTGGCCTATTATGGTCCGCTGGACCCGAAAAGCAACAGCTAACTACAGGGGCGGATCAGTTCATTTTATGGGGGGGGGGTTTCCAAAATTATATTGTGAAGATTTGATTGTGAAGGCGCGAAGCGCCGAGCCGACGGCGCGAAGCGCCTAGCTTGCTAGGGTTGCCCGGGGGCATGCCCCCCGGAAAATTTTGAAAAAAAGGATGCAAAATGGTGCAATCTGGTGCATTCTGAGGATGATCATTACCAGTTTCAGGCAGCTCTCTTTTTTTGTTTTGTTTTGTGTTTGGGATCAGAAATCCCCAACAACAACCCCAAAACAAAAACAATTTTTTTTTTGGCTGGGGGGGGGGGGGGGTTCCGGAAACCCCAGAAACCCCCCCTCGTCCGCCCCTGAACTAATCCCCGCGACAGAAAAATCGCTCATTTTTCACGTGCAAATCGATGTTAAATTGATAAGCCAGTATGGCGCAGTAGCGTTATGTGCTAAGCAGGAAAGCGCGCTTTTCTGTATTCTTTTTAACTTTCTGAGTTGTTTTTACAGACATAACATATCTTTACGTTTTTCAAATCAGAAAATGATAAAGAATAAGATAAAATCATTTTTGGACCGATTTCAAAAATGTTAATCTTAACCTAATTAACCTTTGATCGTTAATTGTGATCAAATGTTTTGAGCAAACATGACATATGTATATATTTTCAGATTCAGAATTTGATGAAGAATACGATGCAATCAATTTTGAATCTGTTTGCGAACATTTAATTTTATGTCAACTTTAATGAGCAAACTCATTAATGAATTGTTAAGCCTCCAAGCTGAAATACAATACCAAAGTCCGGCCCTCGTTGAAGATCACTTGACCAAAATGTCAACAAAAATGGTTGGAAAACGAGAGCTTGACAGTGCCGATTGCGTATCCGCTTTATCCGTAAAGTGTTTGCAAGCACTCGCAACACTCGCAAAGCCACTCGCAACATTCGTGATACATTCGCAAGAAATTCGTTTATGGATTCGTATGCATTCGCAATGATCGGTAAAAATTCGCAAGCACTCGCAACCATTCGTAAGACATACGCAAGTATCCGTAAGGCTTCACATTTTCAATATTTTTCCTGTCCATTCGTCTGTCTTTTTGCTGAATACAACATTTTTATAATCGCAAAGATAGTCGGCATAGTGTAAAACAGGAATAACAGAAGCAAACAAAATATTCGTTGGAGAATTTCACGGTCTGCAATGACTATCAAACACAGCATTCAGATTTGAAAAAGAGAACGCTCAAACACTGATTCTAAAACCCTCCTCCTGTGCGTTGTCATCTATTCAACTCTCAAAACAATTTTTTTTAGCTCTCGGCTCAATTTTAAATCTGTATCTCTAGGAATAGCGCATACAATACTCAGGGTTAAAAGGTTGGAAGAAAGTTATGACTCGCACAAAGAACGTCGCAATAAGAATTACAGTCTGGGATGCCAACTGAAAACACAACCCATTTCAATTTGATTAACCCAGCGCTCAAACGTTTATTTTAAGGTATTGCTGATGTGTGGTCACATAATTACTACCCCAAACCTGTATTGTATTGCTCTTTGGGCTATTTGAGTCAGTTTTCCTGTTAGATATTATCCCTTTGAATATCGCTAGCATTTTAATATGTCAAAAGGAGAAACAAAAATCGTGTAAACCTGGCATCTCACAGCAAACCATGTAGTATTCTCTATATAATCTTGCGACGATTATCCATCAGGATGAAAGTTGTTTGTTAGAACCAGTGCTTCTTAGTCATTCACTTTTGCTATCTATGCTAAGAGCTGGTCTTACCGTCTTGCTTCTTATATTGTCATAAGCGCTTTGTCTCGTTTGGGGCATCCTGAACTCAGGTAACATGAGTTACTTCCCTTCGGGTCTCATTTATCCCTGACAGGATACCTTTGTTTTCCTTCTCTGGAAAGGTAATCGATTTTTCATGGTGTTGTGTAATTTTTAAATTACAAAGGAATTGATATGTAAAACAGTTTCAAGCGAGCTATCTTTTGCGGGTGTATTTACTGTGCAAACAACTCTAAATAAGGCAAAAGTACTAGTGTCACGTGGTAATCAACTTTGGCCGCTACGAAGCAGACGACACTTTTTCCGTAACCAGTTAAGAGTGATGCAACAATATCACGGTTTTCTTCCCACAGCAGTCTCAACATTTTGACTTGTTTTAACCTTAGAACAATGTCTTTATCATAACTGTGAAGAACAGAACGGAGATCACTGTCGAAGTCGGCCAATTTGCAATTACTTTCGTCTCAGTTCGTCTTTTCTCAGAAACATTAGCGAAAAACATGGGAGATAACTTTGTATTCTTATGTTGATAGATTCCGCGCAGTAATTATGCACCCGGTCAGAGAGATATGCCGGTGTAACACGAGAAAATTACTCCCACGCGATTTTTTACTCCGGAGTAAAAATTTCGTACTAAAATGTTACTCCCTTTACGAAAAAAGTACTCCCCAATTACACAAGAAAATTACTCCCCACAACAGGTGAGTTCCGAGTAAACATTTCGTACAAAAATGTTACTCCCCAGACGAATAAATAACGAATAAATTACTTCACCCTAACACGAGCAATTTAACTTCCCATGCACGAAATGTTTACGCCCTTGTCCCCTGTTAGTCTTGGTGGTGGAAGGGGTGGAAGGAGGGTAGCGCGACATTCGTTTGCGCGAGATCACATATTGGCATTATCCCTTCGCCCGCATCCCATTTTTGCGTACGAGATTTTTACTGGAAGTAAAAAAAATGGGGAGTAAAAATTTCGTGGAGGGAGTACTTTTTTCGTGCCTTGGGGAGTTCTTTTCTCGTACGAAAGGTGTACTCGGAGTAAGAATTTCGTACGAAATATTTACTCCGGAGTAAATTTTTCGTGGAATAAAAATTTCGTGTTACACCGGCGATACGGCATGGACCGATGATGATCAGAATGCGTTTGGTAATGATTCACAGTCAATTATTATCACAAGCAACGATCAACGAGAATTTTGCGAGACTAACAAAACACCATGCCTGTGGGCGTCTTATTATCGGTTCATAATCTCATTGCCAATAACTGTTGCAGTATGTAACCAAGGGGTGACGTCACAGAAATGTATAGTTTTTTTCGGATGCAATGAGCCATACGAGAGCTCTACACAAGCATTAACAGGATGTTGCTCATTTTGGGGTCAATTTGTTTGCAGCGAAAATTATGATATAGAGAATTCGATATTGACTTTACAGTGTTCCTTTGTGGCACTGAGCGAGAAGTAATTGTTCTTGAAATCACGAATAGGCATGATAAGACCAAAGATCAAATAGTTGCCTGCTTGTTTGTTAATCCCGAGAACAATCATTATATAATATGATAGTCCTTTGGTCAAAATTGTTAGAGATGTAATGACAAAAAGAGAGAGAGAGAGAGAGAGAGAGAGAGAGAGAGAGAGAGAGAGAGAGAGAGAGAGAGAGAGAGAGAGAGAGAGAGAGAGAGGAAGAGCGGGGGAAGTGTGTGTGTTTGTGTGTGTGTGTGTGTGGTTTCTGCCATCAAATTGCTTGGTTTAGTTTCATTCTATGAATTCCACCGATTCACTTGATGTGTTATAATGTTGGGTTACGCGACTTTAAAATTGTCTTCAAAGCTTGTGGACAACAAAGGTATATCGGCGATGTATTCTTCTTAAAATCATTTATTAAAATAGAACTGTCATTTTGAATTATTGATGATATTCGTGACAAGCCCACCAGGCAAAGATGCATCGTTCAGTTCTATGTCATAATGTCATTTAATATCGGACATGCCTGTTTTTATTTTATTTTTATTTTTGGTTATTTTTCGGCCTAAACATACCTCAGTTTAATAGAAAATCAAGCGAGGTCGGTGTGTGTGTTGACAGGTAAGTGTAAGATGTAGCTCGTTTCAATTGATGACGGGGTAGTAGGCTACCGAACACCGTGCAGCTTTTCCCCTCGTCGAGATCCTATTCCAGTGAGCATTCGACACTGTTGACTTGGCTAATTGTTACAGAATACAGAATATTCAGAATACAGAATCTTTAATTGCCCAAGGTTGGGAATTTGTGATGACATTGCGGTTAAGAAACATTTCAATCCAGCCATTTACACCAACACACGCATCAACAAACTGATCAACAGCAATTAATTTAAAACAACACTGGACAGCATAAGTATAAAAATACATTCACTAAAACTAGCAGTATACACTCAAACTTCCTCGCCTCAAGTCACACACACACACACACGCACGCACGCACGCACGCACGCACACCCCCCCCCCCCCCACACACACACACAATCCACATGCACGGGAAGCACTGACCCAGGCTTTTGGTTTTGAGTGTGTGTCCAAGTTGAAGGAGAATACATATCCTGTGTAAATTCCTGGACAAGTCTGTTCTTGTTGACATAAACGTTTGCACGCGAAGAAATAAACAAGTCGCGTAAGGCGAAAATACAACATTAAGTCAAGTAGCTGTCGAACTCACAGAATGAAACTGAACGCAATGCCACACTCGTAGCATCGTCAGTCCACCGCGCACGACAAAGGCAGTGAAATTGACAAGAAGAGCGGGGTAGTACTTGCGCTGAGAAGGATAGCACGCTTTTCTGTACCTCTCTTCGTTTTAACTTTCTGAGCGTGTTTTTAATCCAAACATATCATATCTATGCTTATATGTTTTTGTAATCAGGAACCGACAAGGAATAAGATGAAGGTGTTTTTAAATTGATTAGGACAATTTAATTTTGATAATAATTTTTATATTTTTAATTTTCAGAGCTTGTTTTTAATCCAAATATAACATATTTACATGTATATGTTTTTGGAATCAGACAATGATAAAGAATAAGATGAACGTAAATTTGGATCGTTTTTACAATTTTCAGATTTTTAATGACCAAAGTCATTAATTAATTTTTGAGTCACTTGAGAAAAAGTGACTCTATGTAATCGGTCAGTGTTAGTCTGTCCGGCCGGCCGTCCGGCCGGCCGTCCGGCCGGCCGTCCGTAGACACCACCTTAACGTTGGACTTTTCTCGGAAACTATCAAAGCGATCGGGCTCATATTTTGTTTAGTCGTGACCTCCAATGACCTCTACACTTTAACGATGGTTTCGTTGACCTTTGACCTTTTTCAAGGTCACAGGTCAGCGTCAAAGGAAAAATTAGACATTTTATATCTTTGACAAAGTTCATCGGATGTGATTGAAACTTTGTAGGATTATTCTTTACATCAAAGTATTTACATCTGTAGCCTTTTACGAACGTTATCAGAAAAACAAGGGAGATAACTAGCCTTTTCTGTTCAGCAACACACAACTTAACGTTGGGCTTTTCTCGGAAACTATAAAAGTGACCGGGCTCAAATTTTATGTGAACGTGACTCATTGTGTTGTGAATAGCAATTTCTTCCTGTCCATCTGATGCCTCATATAATATTCAGAACTGCGAAAGTGACTCGATCGAGCGTTTGCTCTTCTTGTTAAGCCACCAAGCTGAAATGCAATACCAACCCCGGCCTTCGTCGAAGATTACTTCACCAAAATTTCAACCAATTTGGTTGAAAAATGAGAGCGTGACAGTGCCGCCTCAACTTTCACGAAAAGCCGGATATGACGTCATCAAAGACATTTATTGAAAAAATGAAAAAAACGTATGGGGATTTCATACCCAGGAACTCTCATGTCAAATTTCATAAAGATCGGTCCGGTAGTTTAGTCTGAATCGCTCTACACACACAGACAGACAGACAGACAGACACACACAAACACACACACGCACATACACCACGACCCTCGTCTCGATTCCCCCCTCTACGTTAAAACATTTAGTCAAAACTTGACTAAATGTAAAAACGCTCGCGCTGGACCCGAGTAGGCTACTCTTCAGACTGGCTCGCTCCCACAGTATGAAAGTTTTTGTCTTGTGCACGTGGATTAAAAAAAATTAAAAAAAATTATTTATTTATTTTACACAATTAAAAAAATTATTAGAGTAAAATAAAACATTAAAACGTTCATAATAAACAATAGTAAACAAGAATTTAAAAAAAAAAGAAAAAAAAACAGACCGCCCATGCCGGGAATCGAACCCGGATCATTTTGGCACAGTATGAAAGTTTTTGTCTTGTGCACGTGGATTAAAAAAAAAAAAAAAAAAAAAAAAGAAATTATTTATTTATTTTACACAATTAAAAAAATTATTAGAGTAAAATAAAACATTAAAACGTTCATAATAAACAATAGTAAACAAGAATTTAAAAAAAAATTAACAAAATAGACCGCCCATGCCGGGAATCGAACCCGGATCACTTTGGCCACCAAGCCACCAACTCTGACAATTTTGCCAGTGAACTCAAATGCCTAGGGTGCTAAAATTAGGTCGCGCAGCACGCGAAGTCAGTGGCACACGCACGCAAAGCCTGGTGTCGCTGGCTTGGCGGTTCTATCAGCCGAACGGCAGTTCTATCCCACCGCGAATTGCGCCCACCGTTAAGAGTCGTTTTTGTGATTTATTTCGCATTTAGGTCCCAGGTAACATTATGAAGTTTTAATACGATCAATCGGACCTATTATCAAGTTAGTGTATCAACTTTTGAACGAACTGCGCCCAGTAGTTTCCCAGCAATAAGCTGTTAAGTCGAGACAGACACACACACACACACACACACAATTAAAGTCTGCTGGACCCTCCTACTGCGCACTCGGGGATAATATCACCACTGGGTTGCAGCACTGATCGATATGTGAAAGCATGAGTGAAGGATATAAATCATGACAAGAAGTAATGTGTGAAAGAAAAACACAACAAGAAATAAAACACTTGTCAAATCACACACACACACACACACACACACACACACACACATACACACACACACACACACACACACGCATATACACACACCCCCATTCATACACACACACACACGCACGCACGCACACACACTGACACGCACACACACACACACACCCACACACACACACACACACACACACACACACACACACACACACACACACACACACAAACAAGCAAACCCGATAATAGGAAGTACAGGATGGATTATTTAGCACTTGTCATTGCTGATCTCTGATATGAAAACACCCCTCTCATCCCGTTCTTTTTTTGGTTTCTTTTTCAATTTCAATTCCCTCTTTCTTTTTTGAATCCCTTCCTTCCGTCTGCCGTCCTCTCTTCGTAGAAGGAGAATGGTTTGAGACTCGCCGACAAGTTTGATCCCTTTAAAGAAAAGAAAACATGCAGTGACGGCTCTACAATGTCCATGCATGTTTGGTTTCCCTATCTTCATCCCCCATGTAGATCGTCGCTTTGACAAATACGTTTACACTCCGCGAAACGCAAGCTCGTTTCGCGGTAATTTTGCAGGGGTCTGCCAAGCGTCGCTTCCGTCCACGTGTACTGGAAACTGGTAATCTTCCAGTAGGTATTAATTTAGTTTTACTAAAGCCTGCTGGGACACAAGTAATGGGTTAGTGCATTTGTAAACAGGAATCGCTTGACAAGTGGCCCCCTTCATCCCCCCCTTCCTCGTCCTGATATGGCTCTGCGTAGTCGGCTGGACGTTAAGCAACAAATAAACAAACAAATCCGTCCACGTGACAAACGTTGAAAACGGGAACCCTCCGAAGCAAAACGAAGACGGGAACACTCCGAAATAAAATACAAAATATGGTAGTTCCTTGTCTTGTCTTAAATATGGGTTAAAGAAGACTTTATTCAATTTAAAGGCACACACAACCTCCCGTAAACCACCCGTTTCTGATCACTGAGCTCCCCGAGCCTCTACATACAGTACAAACATACTTCTATTTGAACGCTCACCGAACGGGAACATCTTGGCTGCTTTCCGTCGAGAGTGAGACATTTTCAAAGAATTTATTTCGTGCAGTCTGATACCACAATCGGACGCCTAGTTTTGGCGCTAGAACTAACTTTTAAAGTCTAAATAATAAATTGACAGCTTGTTACACAAACATTCTTAAATCATAACAGATTTTTTTTATCAAGACAAGATCAGTACAACTCGAAGTTGTGAAACTTTTGAAAAGGGAGCCCGGTGCAGGTCACGCAAGGTCGTGTTTCTCAAGCAGACGAACTTTTTGCATGTCGCTGCTTTCTTTGAAGTCTACCGCGGCCGATAAGTTCGTGTGACTTGCAGTCGTTTGTTACATTTTAGATTCAGATGTACACAATATTGTGCTATTGCAGATACAGCGAGTCGCATTCAAATCACAAACTGACGACGAAATTGTGAAAAAAAAGAAAGTGTGTGACACTGTTTCACGATGGCTCATGTGTAAAATAAACCACGAAATCTGGTGTGTTGTTTACGCAAGCTTAAATAGCCGTTCAAACGAACTGTGTCATTTAATGTTGTTAAATGCTATTGCAATTGTGTTCCATAAGGTTAGAACTGCTTTTTTCGTGAGAAGATTCAAATCGTTCTGTAAACCACTCATTTGAGGCATACTGGGCCTTTTAACACGATACAGTGGTACAACAAAAAATAATAGGGACACGAACTCAAGCGCATATACATGTTTTTCTCATCGTGCAACGAGTGGCATGTACCATTCCTCGTTTTGGCGCCAGAGGGAAGTTTTGAATTCTTGAAACAGCGAGGGAGTCTAATGATAAAGGTAATGTTAAGAGAGAGAGTGATGAACCCACTTCACCATGTCAGTATCAACCTGCAGAGCTTGTTACGTTTGCTCAGACACATCTACATGGGTTCTGAAACGAACAGTGGGAACTGTTGGAACAAATTGTGTTCTTCCCTTTTTTACGTGACATACGCTGGCTGTCTATCTTGTTTACACTGAATCTTGGCAAGGAGATGTTCTTCTTGAACAAAAAACAACAACTATCCCACACTGTATTCTCTCGTAGATTAACACGCGATAAGCTCAACAACATTCGTATTTTTATGCTCCATATGCTTTCCTTGTTTCTCTGTTAAAATGTTGAGAAATCCGATGTGTAATTGGCAAGACGTTCGATTCGATGCGCACTTGGAACAATTTCAGAGGAAAGTGTGATATTGTTGGGGAAAAGAGACTGCTATTTATTTGAACATCTGACGCACGCCGACACAATGCCAACAATATTATTAGGCACACCACCACCACCACCCCACCAGCGCTGCTGCCGCCGCCAACACTAGCAACACCAATAGCGGAAACAGCAGTACAATATTACAACAAGTCGCGTGAAGCGATATAAAAACATTTAGTCAAGATCAACACTACAAACCAATCATCGCCGAGATTACATTCATATAGTCTCGGCTAACCATACCGAAGACCAGGACGGGTCACGCTCGCCGCCGCGAACCACGCGTCCGTAGTACTTACTGAACCTATTTTCTTTCATTCACATTATTAGAGTAAACATGACATATCTATATATTGTTGAATTTAGGAGAAGACAAGGAATACAATGCAATCAATTTTAAATCTGTTTGCGAAAAATCGATTTTAATGACAACTTTAATGAGCAAACTCATTAATTAATTTTTAAGCCTCCAAGCTGAAATGCAATACAAAAGTCCGGGCTTCGTCGAAGATTACTTGACCAAAATTTCAACCGATTTAGTTGAAAAATGAGAGCGTGACAGTGCTGCCTCAACTTTCACAAAAAGCCGGATATGACGTCATCAAAGACATTTATCCCAAAAATGAAAAAACTTCTGGGGATATTATACTCAGGAACTCTCATGTAAAGTTTCATGAAGATCGGTCCAGTAGTTTTCTCGGAATCACTTTACACACACACACACACACACACACACACACACACACACCACTACCACCCTCATCTCGATTCCCCATCTAAAACTTGACTAAGTGTACCTTCGACCTCGAACCGCAAAAAAACTCACACGGAAGAGATGAGGTCGATTACAAGGTGTACCATAATGTTGGAGTTCTTTTGGGCAATGTGAGTCAATTCAAAACACTGCTTTTTGGAGGACTTGAAAAGAACATGTTTGCTTTCCATCGATCACACAAAATGAGGAAAACATATAATTAAATGAAAGAGCAGAGTGGTGATGGTAGTACGGAAACTCATTTCTGCGGACTTGAAAGTGAACTGAAAGAAGTATTCGAACACAACTGAATCAGTTCGGCCTTATTGCAATCGCATGAAAGCAGTAACAAGTTCGGTGACATATTGAATTGCAATAACGTTGACAGGCTTTCATTTGAAACTTCGAGGTGATGATCGTGGATAGACGCTCTCCAAAAGCCGAATTGAAGCCTTCCGCTGCTTCACACGTCGGTCTTCACTGCGGCTTTGGGAAGGCGTCAATTTACGATTGAGTGTATATAACTCAGTGTCTCGAAGTTTCAAATGGAAGCCTATCAATGAGCAATTCTGGTTCCCATATTAACGAAAATGCAAACTTTTTTCACTATCACGCTACCGCAGCAGCCCAACTCCGGCAGCCGCCTTTCAAGCGTCTGAAGGTCAAAGGTGAAAAAATCACTTCCAATCAAAACATCGTTTCGGTCAAGGCAGTGGTTTTCCAAACAGCAGCCAGCAGGTACAAATGGACATAAAACGATGGAAGGAAAACACCGTCCGCTCATCAAATCTCTCCCTTGACCCGACCTGGTCAGTGATTGACCTCAAGTGTGACCTGCCCACCTTCAGATAATGCACAATCCATAGAGTGGCCGGTAAACCCCCCATGGCGAAAAGAGAGTCTTGTTTATCCATCTTCCTCGCAATTGGTGTCGGTGTCTGTCTATTAGATCGACTCGTAGACCGGTAGCGGTCCAGATGTGCGTCTGATGGGGTGCGTGCGATGTGCAATTCAATTGCTCCAGCGATCACCTGCGTATACCTGTTTTCCTTCCTCCTAAATCTAATTGACTCTCCAGCTTATAACGGCATCCACACAGCTAGACACCCCCCGCAGGTTAGGGGGAAGAATTTACCCGATGCTCCCCAGCATGTCGTAAGAGGCGACTAACGGATTTTGTTTCTCCTTTTACCCTTGTTAAGTGTTTCTTGTATAGAATAATAGTCAATTTTTGTGAAGATTTTAGTCAAGCAGTATGTAAGAAATGTTAAGTCCTTTGTACTGGAAACTTGCATTCTCCCAGTAAGGTAATATATTGTACTACGTTGCAAGCCCCCTGGAGCAAATTTTTGATTAGTGCTTTTGTGAACAAGAAACAATTGACAAGTGGCTCTATCCCATCTTCCCCCTTTCCCCGTCGCGATATAACCCTTCGTGGTTGAAAACGACGTTAAACACCAAATAAAGAAAGAAAGAACACAGCCAGACATGACGAGGTTAATTGAAAGTGCACGCGGTGGCTGCATCTTGATTACTGTGGAGATAAAAAAAAGTAGACATTTTGTAAGTTGGTTTGGTCGTTGGTTTGAGCGTTTTGTTTTCTGACGCTAGATTGTTAGTTTGTTTCGTTTTTGTTTTGAGAATGTTTCGTTTTGTTTTGAGAATGTTTCGTTTTGTTTTGAGAATGTTTGTTTTGCCGTTTTGAGAATGTTTTTGTTTTGTCCGTGATTAAACATCCACAACTGATGCTTGTTTATCTGATTATTTTCTTGTGTAATTTTGTTTATTTTATGTGTGTTCGTGAACGTGCATCAGAACGCGTCTATACAGGGTTGTAATGTGGGTACGGGTGCAAACGTGCATAGCACTGCAGTAGTCGCACGTTGATGAAATCTCGCAAGAAACCATGTTTCTGTACGTAGTAGTAGTAACAGCTATGATAATAAGAAAGAGGGAAACAAAAAGAGACAAACAGAAAACAAGAGGCATACACGCCCCACGTATGAAAACACCAGTCCATCGGCGAATGTTATCCCGACAGTGACTAAATCAGTGGTAAACGTCGAATTACGTGGACACCAATCTGCCTGTTTTCCAATATTTTGTCTTTTTCTGTGGTACACAAACATCCAAGCAATGCTGAGTCTATCATTAGACTCGGCGTACCCGTGTTAATTTTGTAGTCCGAGCCTAATTGTATTAATCTCCATTAGCCCCAAGATCATCCCAAAGATCATAGCTAAGATCATCCCAAAAGAAAAACTCTGTTTGTAATCACACTCAGACGACAAAGTTGCAATGTATTGTACTTTACTAGATTAAAAAGTATTGTAACATTTATTCCAAATTCGGGTGTTGAGTCAAAAGTACGAAGTTTGGCACTTAGTGGGTAGCCACACTGACCCGAGTTTGGCCATCCAGATTTGTACCTGTAGGTATTTCTGAAGGGCCCTACATACAAAAACCACTCAAAGACAATATATTAGTTGAAACAGAAACTATAGGGAGTCTAATTGATTGTTCAAGTCAGATGAAGGTGGCTAAACGGCTCAGTGACCATCACTCTTCTACTGTTTGGGTAATCTTCGAATTTGAATTTTGAACAAAAATAGCGTAAAAATCTCCAGCTTATGTACACCAAATATGAAGTAATTCGCTGACAACTGTGGGAGTAGTGAGCATTTTATATGGTGGCATAGTTGATTTCACCCTGTATATTACACCAGCAGTATTTTTTTTTACAGCTAATAGCAGTAACATTAACCACCACCACCATCAACACAGCCATGTAAAAAAGCGCCATCATCACACGACAATAATAATTACAATACCACTCGCACACACACACACACACACACACACACACGCACACACACACACACACACACACACACACCCTTCAGCGGCTACAGTCAATACAAGGACAAGACCGGACAAGCCTACAAGTAACCCCTCCCCCGCAACCGCCAGCGACGAAAACAGATTAGCCACTGACGCTTTTAAGCTAGCGACGATGACCTGATCCAGTAGGACAATCAACGTCCATTGCTTTGAACACAGTCTTCTACAACGCACTCGACGGTTTAAAGATCAGGCCCAAATGACGTCAGCAAAAACCGGGACGGACAAAACAATACCGCGTGACGTAGTACGTGATTGAAAGCGTCAGTGCCCCATATTCCTGCGATGTGTTCCTTGCAACGAGGTGCGGTAGCCTTGTGTACGTGGGAATTGCATCCCGCGAATGCAAAAGAAAAAGAGGAAAAATAAGTCCCTGGCAGAGAGAGTTTGTGTGGATGCGCCCTGTAAACATGATTAGGGGTGAGTCCAGCTTGTCAACTTATCGCGAGCAATCCTTGTTTACCCTCTTTTGCTGAATCACATTTTTGTGTGTCTAGCTTGAACCTTCTCGCAGACAACCATTAGGATCAACTTGTCCAGTTGAGAATGTTTGCAAACAATGTTGTGTCAAAATTGGGTGTCTGAATGTCGACTGTGTTCACAGACGATTAAAACTCAGCTAAGATATGGGTGCGTCTCAGAATCTCGTCCTCTGTTTGTGACATTATCACCAAAAGTAAAATCTTCCCAGAAAACGTTGATAATACTATTTACACACTTCTCAGGGTGTACCTTTTCAGTTTAAACAAGAAAAAATATAACATTGCCTTTAGTTTGCCATATATTGAGCATTATTTGGACCATGTGTGCAAAATCACCCGTGTAACATGGAAACAATAAAAGACAAAAAAACTGCATTTATAAGGCTGAAAACGACTTTTATTCAGTTATTATTGTTGAATCACAAGCCATTATAGAGTTCAATATGAAATGACTACATGCAAACAACAAAATAATGTTTTTTTCAAAGTTCCATGCATTTGTCAAAATTTCAATACAAAAATGCAAATTAATTAATGATATCCTGATCAGAACATGTTGATACATGGCATTCATTCAGTCTTATTGACATTTAACCTTCACAATAGCATATATACAAAGATTTGTTGCTCTAAGACAAAATGTTAGAAAGTCATCCCAAAAGAATGCAAAATGGTCACCGATGTAACATGGAAACATCACTTTTGTAACAAAGAAACGGTTATGCTTTTTCCCACAAACTTTACTAAATGAAGCTGATTTTGCAACCAGATTCTTCTTAGGTAAAATGCCAAACACTAAAACAGGAACAGAAAGAAAAAAAGCTGGACAAAATCAAGCAAACTTTGCCCCAAAAAAGAGAAACATTAATGAAAAGTTCATCACCGACGTAACTCGGAAACGAACAACCAGACATGTATTATAAGGTTTGACATGAAGAATGCAAATGTTCAAAAGTGGTTCATTCAATTGTTAAGACAATAAACCAAAGGCATTGGTTACATATAGAACAGTTGCCACTTGCAGTTAATTAATTTATTTTAAAAGAAATAATGCCCTCTGGCATTGAAGGTGGGGTCACGAATCATGGTTGCATCAGATGTAGGGACTAAGGAAATATCATCGATCCCTGGAAAGCAATAGTAGTTCCCCTCCGGTTTCCTTCGAAGGAACGTTACCACCAGTTCATCAGGTCGAATCTCTTGCACCTGAAACATGCAAGTACCTGCGATTTCAACTAAAGATTGATGCAATATGTGTACTAGTTTCACTAACATGAATTTGTTTAATGTCTATCAAGATTTTGATGCATCCACATTCACTGGCTAAAAACAAAATAAAGTAATTATTTTGTTCAGACTTACCATTCCATTGAACATACAACTTTTACAATTAAAGAAAACATTGACACTTACCGTTCCTTTAAATGGATTTCGGAAATTTAATTTTGATCATAATTTTTTATATTTTTAATTTTCAGAGCTTGTTTTTAATCCAAATATAACATATTTATATGTTTTTGGAATCAGGAAATGATGTAAAATAAGATGAACGTAAATGTGGATCGTTTTATATAAAAAAAAAAAATTATTACAATTTTCAGATTTTTAATGGCCAAAGTCATTAATTAATTTTTAAGCCACCAAGCTGAAATGCAATACCGAAGTCCGGCCTTCGTCGAAGATTGCTTTACACAAATTTCAATCAATTTAATTGAAAAATGAGGGTGTGACAGTGCCGCCTCAACTTTTACAAAAAGCCGGATATGACGTCATCAAAAGTATTTGTCGAAAAAAAGAAAAAAACGTCCGGGGATATCATACCCAGGAACTCTCATGTCAAATTTCATAAAGATCGGTCCAGTAGTTTAGTCTGAATCGCTCTACACACACACACGCACAGACAAACAGACACACACACACACATATACACCACGACCCTCGTTTCGATTCCCCCTCTATGTTAAAACATTTAGTCAAGTTTTGACTACGTGAAATCGAAAGAAAAACTATTATTAACAAATGTTTAGCCTAATTTTTCACTTCATAGAATATCATAGCAGCAAAAACTCACCTTTTCTTGAGAACCTTGGGTGTTGATCACTGTCGTAACAAAATCACAGACTTCGGAAACATTCTCGAAATCTTTCTTCGCTGCTGGAAGCTGAACTATTTCTCTCTGTAACTGCGCATGCGTAGTCACCCGCACCTCTAAGTCACTACGCGCAAAATAGTTCTAATCTTTCTTCAAAACTCTGAACATTATTTGCAAAACCGTTCACTATTGTAACGGAATTTTGAAGAAGCATGTCATATTGCGCAACTTTCAACTTAGTTTGCAGATGCAATTTTGAGAAAATAATACTTAAATAACATTTAACTTAGCGAGTTTCTATGCCCTTTCATGTCAAGATCGTGTTGAAGATGAATATGCAAATTCTAAAGTTCAAATTTAGGACTTGTTGCTGTTGCACGCGTGTGGAAACCTATGTTACGACAGTGATGACAAACTTTCAAGCGATTAATTTCGTTTAAAAAAACAATTCTGTGGACAAAATAACATTTCAACTGTCAAGTACACTTAAACCAAACACACATAACAAAAATAGCAGTCCTTGGACATTCTAAACGATTCTTGTAGTGAGGTACAAAACTAGTTGATGGTTCATGTCACAGATCAGACCTCCATTTTTCACGCATTTAATCATTTCTTTCGCAAAACAACCTTCATAATAATCATGCAAAATACTCAGTTTTGTTTGTACTATTTCTTTATTCATTTTACTTCTCAAAAATACCAATATCATGATTTAAAATTCAGTATGTTTCAATTGTGGGCTAATTTGATTATGGCACACACAAAAGGTTCAGTTTCTGAGACGCACCCATATACATGAAACAAGCTTTATCAATCTGTGAACGCCTTTTTGGGTAGCTCAATACAGATTTTACCGCTTTCCGGTTCATTTATGCTTTGACAAATAAAATAATTAAAGGCAAAGTATTTCACCAGGTAATCGATTTCTGACGCCATATCAGATCTTTCCAGGCTTTTGCTGTTCTTTCGTTCGTTTTTTACATTTAGTCAAGTTTTGATTTAATTTATTACACACACACACACACACACACACACACACACACACACACACACACACACACACACACACACACACACACACACACACACACACACACACACACACATCCCCAGTGTACTGGAATACATTTTGTCACAAATCGACTGAATGTGAAAATTAACAACAACGACAAAACACACCACGAGAACCAAAGAAAGCTAAAGCCCCAAACACATCCTCCACGATTTGCACGCACTGCTTTTTTCAAAAACGAGTCCATGAACGCACTGAGATCAGAAGAAGAAGAAGAAGAAGAAGTTCCGGCCACAAACACGGAAAGAAAGCAGAAGCACGAGCAGCTCGTTATAAGCCCCAGTATGTCTCAAATGGTTTACAAAACGATTTAAATCTTCTCATGAAAAAAGCAGTTCTAACCTTATGGAACACACTTAAAGGCACAGTGCAGCTCACAGCCTTCGTTTTGCGTTTTTGTTGCAGCTGAGTGCAAAAATCCTCCTATGGTAGTAAAACAAATCCAAAACTACCCAACGACGACATCTGTGAAGCTCGACAGTTTCTTGTTCACGCGAGTGCATAAATTAACCTAGTTATTATGTGGTGTTTGGTCGGAGTTCGATTCAACTGAGTGATTCCGGCCTCCATTTTGTTTTACACAAACTCATGATGACGTCTGACATAGTTTGCTAGTGACGTGTCTTTTTGTGCATGATGTGGTGATCTACCTGATCTAAATTTAGATCCAAAAATAGGTCAAGACCAGCCGGGTCCGAGTACGAAATTAATTCGTAAAAAAATCGCAGTTCTTGACTCTTTGGGTGCAGGTCAATGAAACTTGGTAGTTCTTCTAACGGATAGCTGCCTAAGGTATGACTAAAAGCCCCACGGGCTCCGTGCACCTGGATTTGACAAGTTCAGTACCTTTAAAGGTGGTCGTCTACATTTTTGCTTTTTCTCAATAATCTTATGGTTAGATTTCGATAAAAAGTTATTTCAGATGATGAATGAACCATGGGGAAAAAAGTTATAGAAAAAAAATATATGTAAAAAAAGATTTTATTTTTGGGTAGCGTGACTCACGCTTCCAATATTTTGTTTCTGTTTCCTGAGAACATGTGCTTTGCCTAAAAATACTGACCAATCAAATTCATGTCACTATGCTTATAGCCACGCCCAAACAAGTGCAGCAACAGTTTGACACTGGAGCGCTGTCCACGCTTTTTTTTAAACGCACGAATAGCACGGGATTTGAGAGGAGTTTTGTGCATGGCATTTTCCAAATAAGGATATCCTACTATGAGTACTACGCTGGAATACTACAATGAATTTTCAAACGGCTACACTGGCTTCGTCTTTCCTGATCGAAAGGGGGTGTATTGTTGATATTTGTAGATAATAGACTCTGCATTTTAATGGTCAAATGGCGATTTCGGTATAAAAATGTAGACAAGGACCTTTAACTTGCAATAGCATTAAATAAAACAGTTCGTTTGCATTGCTATTTGGCTCGCGTAAACCACACACCAGATTTTGTGGTTTATCTAACCCCTGAGCCATCGTGAACCCGTGTGATCCACTTTCCTTTTTTCACAATTTAGTCTTCAGTTTGTGATTTCAATGCGACTGGCTGTATCTGCAATAGCACGTTATATATTGTCTACCTCTGATTCTAAAACGCAACAAACGGCTGCGAGTCACACGAACTTGTCGGCGGCGCTGACTTAAAAGAAAGCGAACGTTATGCTTTGAGACACGACCTTTCGTGACCCTGCTTCCGGCCTATCTTTTTATATTTAATCAAGTTTTGACTAAATATTTTAACATCGAGGGGGAATCGAAACGAGGGTCGTGGTGTATGTGCGTGTGTCTGTGTGTGTGTGTGTGTGTGTGTGTGTGTGTGTGTAGAGCGATTCAGACTAAACTACTGGACCGATCTTTATGAAATTTGACATGAGAGTTCCTGGGTATGAAATCCCCGAACGTTTTTTTCATTTTTAAAAAAAAATTTCTTTGATGACGTCATATCCGGCTTTTCGTGAAAGTTGAGGCGGCACTGTCACGCCCTCATTTTTCAACCAAATTGGTTGAAATTTTGGTCAAGTACTCTTCGACGAAGCCCGGGGTTCGGTATTGCATTTCAGCTTGGTGGCTTAAAATTTAATTAATGACTTTGGTCATTAAAAATCTGAAAATTGTAAAAAAAAATAAAAATTTATAAAACGATCCAAATTTACGTTTATCTTATTCTCCATTATTTGCTGATTCCAAAAACATATAAATATGTTATATTCGGATTAAAAACAAGCTCTGAAAATTAAATATATAAAAATTATTATCAAAATTTTTTTTTCGAAATCAATTTAAAAACACTTTCATCTTATTCCTTGTCGGTTCCTGATTCCAAAAATATATAGATATGATATGTTTGGATTCAAAACACGCTCAGAAAGTTAAAACGAAGAGAGGTACAGAAAAGCGTGCTATGCAGCATAGCGTAACCACTACCCCGCTCTTCTTGTCAATTTCACTGCCTATGCCGTGAGCGGTGGACCACGAGTATACGGTCTTGCTGCGTTGCATTGCGTTCAGTTTCATTCTGTGAGTTCGACAGCTACTTGACTAAATATTGTATTTTCGCCTTACGCGACTTGTTATATTTAGTCAAGTTTTGACTAAATATTTTAACATCGAGGGGGAATCGAAACGAGGGTCGTGGTGTATGTGCGTGCGTGTGTGCGTGTGTGTGTGTGTGTGTGTGTGTAGAGCGATTCAGACTAAACTACTGGACCGATCTTTATGAAATTTGACATGAGAGTTCCTGGGTATGAAATCTCCATACGTTATTTTCATTTTTTTGATAAATGTCTTTGATGACGTCATATCCGGCTTTTCGTGAAAGTTGAGGCGGCACTGTCACGCCCCCATTTTTCAACCAAATTGGTTGAAATTTTGGTCAAGTAATCTTCGACGAAGCCCGGACTTCGGTATTGCATTTCAGCTTGGTGGCTTAAAAATTAATTAATGACTTTGGTCATTAAAAATCTGAAAATTGTAAAAAAAAATAAAAATTTATAAAACGATCCAAATTTACGTTTATCTTATTCTCCATTATTTGCTGATTCCAAAAACATATAAATATGTTATATTCGGACTAAAAACAAGCTCTGAAAATTAAATATATAAAAATTATTATCAAAATTAAATTGTCCAAATCAATTTAAAAACACTTTCATCTTATTCCTTGTCGGTTCCTGATTCCAAAAACATATAGATATGATATGTTTGGATTAAAAAACACGCTCAGAAAGTTAAAACAAAGATCGGTACAGAAAAGCGTGCTATCCTTCTTAGCGCAACTACTACCCCGCTCTTCTTGTCAATTTCACTGCCTTTGCCATGAGCGGTGGACTGACGATGCTACGCGTATACGGTCTTGCTGAAAAATGGCTTTGCGTTCAGTTTCATTCTGTGAGTTCGACAGCTACTTGACTAAATATTGTATTTTCGCCTTACGCGACTTGTTATATTTAGTCAAGTTTTGACTAAATATTTTAACATCGAGGGGGAATCGAAACGAGGGTCGTGGTGTATGTGCGTGTGTCTGTGTGTCTGTGTGTGTGTGTAGAGCGATTCAGACTAAACTACTGGACCGATCTTTATGAAATTTGACATGAGAGTTCCTGGGTATGACATCCTTGAAAGTTTTTTTCATTTTTTTGATAAATGTCTTTGATGACGTCATATCCGGCTTTTCGTGAAAGTTGAGGCGGCACTGTCACGCCCTCATTTTTCAACCAAATTGGTTGAAATTTTGGTCAAGTACTCTTCGACGAAGCCCGGGGTTCGGTATTGCATTTCAGCTTGGTGGCTTAAAAATTAATTAATGACTTTGGTCATTAAAAATCGGAAAATTGTAAAAAAAAAATAAAAATTAATAAAACGATCCAAATTTACGTTTATCTTATTCTCCATCATTTGCTGATTCCAAAAACATATAAATATGTTATATTCGGATTAAAAACAAGCTCTGAAAATTAAATATATAAAAGCTATTATCAAAATTAAATTGTCCAAATCAATTTAAAAACACTTTCATCTTATTCCTTGTCGGTTCCTGATTCCAAAAACATATAGATATGATATGTTTGGATTCAAAACACGCTCAGAAAGTTAAAACAAAGAGAGGTACAGAAAAGCGTGCTATCCTTCTTAGCGCAACTACTACCCCGCTCTTCTTGTCAATTTCACTGCCTTTGCCATGAGCGGTGGACTGACGATGCTACGAGTATACGGTCTTGCTGAAAAATGGCAGCTACTTGACTAAATATTGTATTTTCGCCTTACGCGACTTGTTTTATATTTAGTCAAGTTTTGACTAAATATTTTAACATCGAGGGGGAATCGAAACGAGGGTCGTGGTGTATGTGCGTGTGTCTGTGTGTGTGTGTGTCTGTGTGTGTGTGTGTGTGTGTGTGTGTGTGTGTAGAGCGATTCAGACTAAACTACTGGACCGATCTTTATGAAATTTGACATGAGAGTTCCTGGGTATGAAATCCCCGAACGTTTTTTTCATTTTTTTGATAAATGTCTTTGATGACGTCATATCCGGCTTTTCGTGAAAGTTGAGGCGGCACTGTCACGCCCTCATTTTTCAACCAAATTGGTTCAAATTTTGGTCAAGTAATCTTCGACAAAGCCCGGGGTTCGGTATTGCATTTCAGCTTGGTGGCTTAAAAATTAATTAATGACTTTGGTCATTAAAAATCGGAAAATTGTAAAAAAAAATAAAAATTTATAAAACGATCCAAATTTACGTTTATCTTATTCGCCATCATTTGCTGATTCCAAAAACATATAAATATGTTATATTCGGATTAAAAACAAGCTCTGAAAATTAAATATATAAAAATTATTATCAAAATTAAATTGTCCAAATCAATTTAAAAACACTTTCATCTTATTCCTTGTCGGTTCCTGATTCCAAAAACATATAGATATGATATGTTTGGATTAAAAACACGCTCAGGAAGTTAAAACAAAGAGAGGTACAGAAAAGCGTGCTATCCTTCTTAGCGCAACTACTACCCCGCTCTTCTTGTCAATTTCACTGCCTTTGCCATGAGCGGTGGCCTGACGATGCTACGAGTAAAATGGCATTGCGTTCAGTTTCATTCTGTGAGTTCGACAGCTACTTGACTAAATATTGTATTTTCGCCTTACGCGACTTGTTTAAACTTTTAAAACTTCGAATTGTACTGATCTTGTCTTGATGAAAAAAGAAATCTTTTATGATTTAAGAATGTTTGTGTTACAAGCTGTCAATTTATTATTTAGATTTTAAAAGTTAGTTCTAGCGCCAAAACGAGGCGCCTAATTGTAGAACAGAGTGACGGTCCACGAAAATAAATTCTTTGAAAATGTCTCACTCTCGACGGAAAGCAGCCAGGATGTTCCCGTTCGGTGAGCGTTCAAATGGAAGGGTGTTTGTACTGTGTGTAAAAGCCTGACAGTATCTGTGATGGTTTACGGGAGGCAAACTACTCTCATCAGCAAGGTGAGTGATAATCTCCATCAATCTCCGGAGATTAATGGTCACTATCTCAAGACGAGATAAGTGAGTAAGGTCAGAAACCTGCGCGTATCTTCACAGTCCGAAGCTGGCCATTGTCTATTTTGGATACTTTTATTGGTTGGGACCGTTCAGTGAAGGTAAATGGCCTGCATAAAACACACGCGCACCCATTGGAACATCTGTAATGAACCCACTCCTGCAATCACTCGTATACTCTCTCTCTCTCTCTCTCTCTCTCTCTCTCTCTCTCTCTCTCTCTCTCTCTCTCTCTCTCAATCTCTCTCTCTCTCTCTTTGTCTGTCTGTCTCTCTCTCGCTCTCTCTCGAACTTTGCGCGATCGTGCATGCTTTGGTATATATATAGCCTCGGAAAGCTTTGTACTTCGACATCCCAACCTCACAACACCCTTTTCGTGAATAAAACATTCTGATTCTGATTCTGATTCTCTCTCTCTCTCTCTCTCTCTCTCTCTCTCTCTCTCTCTCTCTCTCTCTCTCTCTCTCTCTCTCTCTCTCTCTCCAGGCTGCTGGAAAGGAAAGACATGATTTCTTGCAAGAGAAGCATGGCTTTGGCCCTAAAAATGTATATCTATATGCATACACAGGAATCTATTTGGTCATAAAAGAGCTGTCCTATTCTGCAAAACGTCTGCCAAAATGAAGGTACACTTTAATGAAAAGCGACAGTTTGTGGTAGGGTATGGCATTTCTAACGCCAGTTTTACCAGCGATCAAGAGTACGTGTTACTAACGAGTATACAATGTCCCAAAACTAACCTGAACGGAAACGGTCAAGAACATGGCCTATGGACCATGAAACACGTGTCATCCATTGATTTACGGTTTCACGGTTAACCTATTGAGCTTATGTGTCTCTTCGTGAATTGTTATGAGGAACATATTTATAGAGAAAATGCAGACATGCGACTGTGCATGATTTATCTAGCTTTATGTTCCTCGAGATGAACGGAAAGCTGAATGCAGTTAGACAAACGGAAAACGTTGACCTCTGTGATGATACATTTGCACCGAAGACAAAGAGTAGTACGTAAGCTTCGGTATAGAAAATACAAACATTGACCTCACAAGAAGGCCTATTTGTCTGTGCTGTTCCCTCTCTGTCTGTCTGTCAGTCTGTCCGTGTGTCTGTCTGACCCGTTTTGTCTTTCTGTATGTATGTCTGTATGTATGCGCGTACTACTGACTCGCTGTCTCCCCCCCCTCTCTCTCTCTCTGTCCCTCTCTCTCCCGCTTTCTATATCTCTCTCTTTCTCTCCGCCTGTCTGTCTCTGTCTCTCTCTCACGTCTCTCTATCTGTTTGTCTGTCTGTCTGTCTGTCTCTCTTACTCTCAAAATGTCCGTCTGTCTGTCTGTCTGTTTGTCTTTATGTCTCATTCTTTCTGTCTCTGTATGTCTCTCCGTCTCTTTCTCCCCCCCCTCTCTCTCTCTCTCTGCGCTCGTGCGTATTGGCGTAATTATGTATGTACGTATGCAGGACATGGGTACGTTACAGATATGCTCTAACGAAAAAAGAAACCGGAACACTAGCATCGGTCATCGAAGACCGCTAAAGCCCGAATACAAAGCATCGCCGAGTATACAGACGCCAACTGGTTTATTCACTTTGTGACTGGTCCCAAGCGGCGTGGAAGTAATGGGTTCAAGATAACGACATCGGTCCGATCTGTCAGCAGAACTTAGCTGATACTACAGCGTTCGCGACGCTTGCAGATTGTCTTTTTATTGTAGCTCGTTTGAGCGATAGTAAGTCTAAGACTTTTCTTGTCAGAGAGTTTATAGATTAAACTTAAATTAAAGGCACAGTGCGCCTCCCGTAAACCATCACAGATACTGTCAGGCTTTTACACACAGTCCAAACACCCTTCCATTTGAATGCTCACCAAACGGGAACATCCTAGGTGCCCTACGTGAAGAGCGAGCAATTTTCAAAGAATTAATTTTGCGGATTGTCTCAGAGACAATCGGACCGTGGTGCGTTTTGGCGCTAGACATAACTTTTAAAATCTAAATAATAAATTGACAGCTTGTTACACAAACATTCTTAAATCATAAAAGAATTCTTTTTTCATCAAGACAAGATCAGTACAATTCGAAGTTTTGAAAGTTTGAGAAAAAAAACCGCCCGGAAGCAGGGTCACGCAAGGTCGTAGCAGACGACGGTTTATACCTATCGCCAGTTCCTCTGAACAGTCAAAAGCCATCGCGAGAGTTCTTGTGAACCACAGCCGTTTGTTTCAAAACTTGACTAAATGTAAATAGGAGGAATTTCGAATTCCCCCCAAAAGGGGGAAGAATATCATCCCTGTGCTAATGGTGAGCAAGAAAACTGTATGACTTGGCCTTAGGTAGGAAACACAACGTACACAGGGATCTGTAAACGTTTTAGGCTTCTTATTACTAACTCTTAGCTGGATTCTAATCTTCATCTCATGAACTATTTTACTAGAACTAACACAGATTCGAAAATCTTCACCATTTTCTTGCTGCACCGATACCAACCCCATCAACGGAATACGGACAGCCCCTGGGCATTTTCAAATCACCTTTCACCTTGGTAAACCCGTTTGGTCTCCTTTGTTTCGCTTCAAAGCTGATCTATGCCTTTGTTTGCTTCTGAGTTTACAGTCTCTCATCGCAAGCAAAATATATTCTTTGGTGGAAGATACAACCCTCGTCAATGCACACTTTGTACACACAGTTTCTATTAGCACTGAAAACAATCTAGAGACGTTTGATAATACTTCACAAAATACTTCTCAAAATTCGGTCACAGCCAAGGATATAATAAAACCGAAAAAAAGAGCGAGATCAACAAATGCAGGATTAGAAGCAACGTAGAGCGATTTGAATTGAATTGATAACAGCACTCCAAAGTCAGTATTCGAACCGATGCAGAGCGAGTTCAGTTGGTAAAAACACTCATAACGTCAGTAGTACAAGTGACGCAGAGCAATTGTTGTCGCTGATAAAGTCAGTATTGGAACCAGTGACTGCCTTGGGATTCGCCACCGAAATCATGACCCGGCTGTCGTGAGTCATGACCTCAAAGGTTTACATCTTTAATGCCAACTTCTTTCTTGGAGTAAGTTTTCTACTTCTTTCATGACGCCTAAAGATACATAACTATGAAGGTCTAGATATGTAGGACATTAAAGCACCTCCCAAGTAGTATCGCGTAGGCGGTAATATTCAAAACCAGTATTCTAAACCCGGACCAAGGACGCTGCGGACTGAGAAAACCGTGTCATTGTCAGCTTGGGCAAATTTATTGTGAAAAAAGATAAATAATGAATTTGAAATTCATTTAATTCATTAATCTTTTTGTTAAAGCACAAGATACTACATTGCGGACTAATTGGCGGAGAGAGTTAATTTTTGTTCTTGAATTTTACCATCTGGGCTTTTACGGTCAATTAAAATACAGAACGGGAAAAAGGGAGTGAACGTATGAGCGGCGTGATAGCCTAGCGTGACACCGGTGTCAGTTGAAAAACTGTGTTCAGCTCAAAGAAAAAGAAGGAAAAAAACCCTACTCTGCGCAAAAACATAGTAAGAGTGGATGTCTTAGTATAAGGATGCTCACATCCAATGTGCAAACTATGGGATGCAGCCTAAAATGCCGACTTAACACAGTCTCAGTAGGGTGTTTATATCTAGCTGTCTAAGTGGAAGGATGTTTAATCCCAGCCTGAGCCGATCTGAGATTGTCTTCCGCGTTGTTTATGGGCTGAAACCTTTCACGGTTTTTACGTGTATGACTGTTTTTACTTCGCCATTTAGGCAGCCATACACCGTTTTTGGGGGATGCATGCTTAGTATTTTCGTGTTTCTATAATCCACCGAACTCTGACATGGATTACAGCAGAATCTGTTCCGTGCGCACTTGGTCTTGTGCTTGCGTTTACACGCGAAGGAGGATAAGGCACTAGCAGGCCTGCACATAAGTTGACCTGGGAGATCGGAACATTCTCCATCCTTAATCCACCAGGCGCGGCCGGGAATCGAACCCACGACCTTCCGCTTGGGAGGCCGGCGTCTTATCCACAAAGCCACTGCGTCCGTCGATCTGTCATCTGTGATGGTGAGGCGAAATATGTTCACGGGAAGGACTGTGCCTTTAGAGGATCACCTGGGGTCCCAGAACCGAAGAGAAATTGCGTGGCTTCACCCCGCCTTGTCAACAACAGGCTCGTTCAATCAGGATCACAAACATCCAGCCAGAGGTCAGAGACCTCGACATTAGGGGAGTAAGGGGAGCCAGCAAAACACAATGGGGCCGGGCTGGTCACCAGACGCATATTATCAGATACAATCAGAATTTATTGGGGTGCAATCTTGGCCCGTGACTGTTGGCAACCTGTCCCACACAATCAATGGAACACAATGTTGCAGTCGACAGCGTCTATCAAGAAACCGAGTTGTGTCCCTTTCGGGAATCTTTTCGATCGAGGGAAATTTAGGCCCATTACTGTTGCGGTCTGTGAACGTAATTACGTGTCATTATCTTTGAGGGTTGCGGGTAAAGTGATAATTTCCTCTTGTTAGTTGTCCGTTTTCAACCCCCAGATGCCTTTGATAGGTTGTTAGCAAAATGCAAATATGTAACGGATTTTTCATTTGGCGTGCAGGATTGATGTCCCACAGGATAGTTCTAGTGACAATTGATTTTATCAATTGTAAGGTCAATTCTCCGTACACGATTTGCTCATTAAAACATTTGTTGTCAGCTGATATTTTTACACACGGAGTCTAAACGGAAAGAATACGAAAGGAAATGCGCAGAAGACAACGAACTTCCGCAACATTAGGCCCCAGAGATCAGATCTTTTGATCTGATCTAAAACTATCAACATAAAACTAGCTTGCTTGGTTGCTTGCATGCTTATCACTTGTTCGCTTGCTTTTTGCTCGCCTTTTCTTTTCGCTTGCTTTGTCAATTCTGAAGGAGTATGTGTGCGAGTGAGTGCGTGTATGACTGATCACCCAGAGTTGATTAAATGGTCGATTCATTGGTTGACTATTTTTCTTGACGAAATCGATTGGCCACACGGTCCATTTGATGATAAATTGCCGTTGCATGCAGTGACGTTAGTTCAAGCGTACTATCTTGAGTGATGAGAGAGAGGAAACGATCCGTTACTGGTAGAAACCAGAACAGCACGAGGTATCCTTGTATGGGTCTGGAAAATATCTCACTAGATTAGGAGCGATGTAATCCGATAGCTCCTTGGGCTGTCAACTTTTGTCGGCATGGTGCTTTCCGCTAATCCTTGTCTTGTGTCTAGACATGTGTTGAGGCAAAGTGAGCTGCATCCCTGAAAACACATTGAAACAAAATGTCAAATGTTGGGTACAGGAGCATCTCTTTATATTTGCAGGAACACATGATAAAGAAACAGCTGAATCAGGTCACCACCGCGGGATTGGTTTTCTTAATAATATGTTCAAGCACTCCAACTCTTTTAGCTAGTTGCAAGCAGATAGGGACATTTCAAAATAAATACATTATGACTAGCTTGTAACACTGCGGGGGTCTAGCTTTCATCGCCTTTTCAATACATGTATTTCAATGTTTAATCGCATTTTTCTGGCTGAGTCTCATAGCAAATATCCTTTGGGAAAACTAGGCGTTACTCTTTGCGCCTGTGTATTAATAATTTAATGGCAGAAAAAACCTGAAAGATTCCCTGTACCACGGTACCACAATATAATCATTCTACTAACTCAGCAAGATCGCACTGCGTAGAACAATATCTCTTTAAGTCACACTCTCGCTGTAACCTTGAGGGCAAAACGTGTAATGAATCGAAAACAATAGTGACACGACCTGTAACTTGTTAATTGATTATTGCTGTCCCTAATGATTCGCCATGTCCTGCGTTGGGACATGAGGTATTTCAGGGCCGCATAATTATGAGTTTTCAGTTTCCACACCATTCTGCATTTCAACAAATAGGAAGAAAAAGGAAAAGAGTCATTCGACGTTTTCTTTCAAATTACTTTCCACAAGAAGCCTTGGTTTTTTTTCTATGAACCTCTGTTTCACCTCCGGCCCCATCAACGAAATTTGAAGGACACGTGAAATGGTTTAAGGCGTGGGAATAGGGGTGCGGATGGGACCGGGTGGGGGTGGGTGGGGTGGGTGGAAGGGTAGGTGTGTTTGTGTGTGGATGGTACAGTCGGACCTGTAAATAACGACCACCAAGTGTCCGACCAAAACTGAGTGGTCGTTCCAGACAGGTGGTCGCTATGGAATGGTCAATTATACAGTTGAACCTGCACTTGTGATCACCTCTCGAAAGCGACCACCTTCCCACAACGCCCGCCCTAAAGGTTCCCCGACGAGATCCTTTGTATATAATTGACCATTCCATAGTGCCCTCCTGTCTGTGTCGACTACTTTTCGTCGGACCCTTGGGTGGTCGTTAAAGATAGGGTCGACTGTGTTAAAAACCACCCTCATCCGGTACCCTTTGGTGTGGTCTTTGTGGGCAGGTGGTCGCTTTGGAGAGGTGGTCGCAAGGACAGGTTTGACTGTATGATGCTCGAGATAGTCCCGTCCATCACCTCGATATTGATTTTCGACTAACTTAAGTGCATGCTCCGGTATCCTCCGAAATTGCTCTCCCCCGAAAACAAAACCTTGACAAGATTGATCGACACACCCTATCCATGGTACGGGGAGGAGGGCTCACCGACAATGATATCCCCAGGCCATTAACCTTCATAAGATCCGGCCAATATTCATTGTTTTAGACTGAAAGCAAAACACATTGAGGTGAGCGTGAAGGGTGTCCTAAATTGAGACCGAAGTTGACTGTGCGAAGATTCACGAAGTCCTTTTTTAACCGAACATTCCGCGATCCGTGACAAAGCTTCGTGCGACGAGCTTCGTGAAGTAGACTTCACAAAGTCGTCTTCGCCCCATTAAAATCTGGCTTTAGGGCTGAGTTTATAATTCCGACGGTACGGCCAGAACGTGAGTTGAGATTCAACCTGGTAGGTTGTTTCCCCTGTTGCTTTAAACATTGGTTTCTGTTTGTGTATTCATTCATTCATTTATTTAGATTTATTTGTTGATGTATTTGATTATCTATTCCTATATTAATCTTTATCTTTCCTTATTTTGTTATAGATTTCGTTATTAGTTTAGCTATGGATTTAGTTATTGGTTTACCGGTAGTCATTTATTTCGTTATCTATTTTGCTTCAAATTAAAAACAAACAAACTATTTATCCATTAATACCAGAATCTCGTCAGAAAGAGAGCATACAGAGCTTAATTGTATTTGTATCACTTGTTACAATTCTTCCATTTGAAAGCCGCTTCACGGAAGTGTGCATAATGCTGAGAAGCATATTATTTTAAACAAAAGAGATGCACCTTGATGTTGAACATTGAACATCCATTTCAATATGTAATTTCAATTACAAGGCTAAAGATGTTTTCTTTTACATTACCTTTGACTGTCACAGTCTGCAAATTTTATATAAGCTTTCTCCTTCTTTATCTTTCTTGTTTTTACTCTCTGTTATTAAAAAGGGCAGACCGGAAGTGTCGCTCTAATACTCAATTGAATTGTGATAGATGCACACGGAATGGACCGGCACGGTTGGCCTAGTGGTAAGGCGTGTGTCACGCCAGCATGTGGCAGATAAATGAGCACTTACCTACCAACACGTGTTAAGTACCGGGTGTCAGTTTACCTTGATACAAACACATACACTGAAACAAAAGAGATGTCTATATATATATACGACAGTGTCTGTCTGTCTGTCTGTCTGTCTGTCTGTCTGTCTGTTCGCGATGCACGGCCAAAGTTCTCGGTGGATCTTTTTCACCTCCGCTACACCAAACCCCTTTGATAGTGTTGCATGCAATTAAAACCACACTCCAACAGTTAATTCGAACTCAGGCCCGTTGATCAACAGTAGCACACAGGTTTACCGGTAGCAGGGAATGACTGGTTTCTTTGCCGTTCCCCCATCGCTATCCATGGGCAATTTCTGCACACACAAAAGTAAAAAATAAATTTCCAAGCTTGCTACAAGAAAGAATGTGTTGAAACCAAAGAAAACTTCAAAAGTTTTAGAATTGATCTATAATTAGTTGATTTGTTTTCTTTCTTCTGGTTTTGGAGTTTTGAAGTCACATGCAGGGCCTTTTTTCATGAAATGTACGTTGTGAGCACACATCATTCTATTGGCACCCTTAATTTTTTTATGTGTAAAAGCACGCTCTTCCATTTTTACATTTGTTATCTTTTCTTTGTTTTATATTTTGTCTTGTGAATATATCTCTTCTGGCATTTAGACGACATTTTTTTGGATTCAATTTGCCGTTATTGGTTGATGTCCGTTCGTCCGTACGTCCACATTTCTTCTTGTCATGTTTTCGTTGTTGTTTTTTTGCACTGGAAACGTAACAAGTGCTTAACATCTCTCTGAAAACATCATCAGATTTACACGAATAAACAAGTGATGTATACCATCTGCGTAAATGAAGGAAACACTTCTGCCAAGAGACCCAGAAACCATACGCTTATTTAGATTACCTCGTTTTTCTAACGGTACTACTTAGACACTTCAAAAGGTATGTCTGGAAACACGATACCCGCTGATAAGTTTAATCGTCCGGGTACTATGCACATCTCGGTACCCCCGTAACACTAATCTTCTCTTTCTTTTTTTTCTGGCAGCTAACTTGGCCGTTTTCCGAAACATCACATCTGGGAAGTTGTTCAGGCCAAGTGAGCACACTTTGATGCAGGCAGTTAAGGTTATCAAGCAGATGCCAAAATAATTAAAATGTTGCTTAGCTAGGCACTCGAGTTTTGGTAACCTTATCGCCAAGAGCTGGGAGTTACGGACTTAAGTGCTCACAGCTGGCTAAAAGAAATGTAACTCGGATGTTAGTGGAATTCATCCACAGTGGAAGTACGTGTGTCACTAACTTAGTAGTGAGGGCACCAAGGGAAAAGTAATAACATGTTGGATTTTGGAAATCAAAAGCCACAGTCATGTCGAAAGTCTGCTTAGTATTTAAGACAGGTTAAGAGATAAATGACAGCTCAGTTGTGTCACTTTAAAAAAAAAAAGAGTTGAAGATTTAGAAACTGTTAAGATTAGGAATATCTTTTGTTTTCGAATGCATGTTATTATCAGAAGTCACAGTAGCAGTAACTCTGTTTAGGGTTACACACATTCGCATTAAAACAAAACAAAAACAAAAAACAAAAAAACAACATGCACACTTTTGCCACGCACCACATTTCAACAAATCAAATTAGATCAAATTAACTTTCATATCTGTATCATGAGTAATTACAAGGATAATACAATGCAGCACTAAAACATTTATATACGCATTTTGATGCAACCACTTGTTGAAGCCCACGCATTGTCCTCTTGTACCCTCATCATACTGCAGACGTATTTTGATGAGAAACTAGTTTGAATGAAAGTCTGCATACAGATACAGTTTTTCATCTCATAATTTGATATAACTGAAATAGGATCATGGTCGTACAATTGAATTATGGTGAAGTTCCCGTTTACCATGTTGTGGCTGTTGACCGCAAAAAGACGACACATTTTAAACTCCTCAATTTGGTACTTATCTGGTGTATGAAAAGCAATTTCATTTCTAATCGCAACGAAGGGTACTTTTAGATATGACATTTCCAAAGCAAATATCACCTATCTTTAGTATTTCTTAACCAATTTCCTGGCAAGTCTTTGAAGCAATCAACATAGCAACATGGGTTCTTAATTCATATAAGTTGACGTTTAAAACAGTTGAAACGATGTACGTAGACCACACACGTTGCCTTGTTTTGTTATATCATCATTTGAATTGTACACACAAACATTTTCGTTAAAGATCTTCCAACAACAACAACCGCATACGTTTGCACGTACGCGCATTTAATTACATAATTATGACGAGCTTACCTGAGTAAGTGAAGTCTAATTGTGGTTTTATCGACCACAATGTAGAGAGGAAAGGGATTACGTGAGATAGAACGCGGGAATACGTCACTGTTTAACGACGTGTAAATGGTGCAGAAAAAAGAGAAAGAGAGAGGAAAGGGATAGGGAGGGAAAACGGTTATCAGTATAACTCTGAAGACAACTTAGGGCGAGGCACGTAATCCCTTTCCTCTCTACATTGTGGTCGATAAAACCACAATTAGACTTCACTTACTCAGGTAAGCTCGTCATAATTATGTAATTTTATCTCCCACAATTCCGAGAGGAATGGGTCACGTGAGACTTTAAAGTCTGCAACATTTACACCCTAGCACTGTCGATGAATTGAAATACATATAAACCTACCCCAATTCTTCATGACAGAACAGCCTGTCCAAAACTCCTCCCACTGTCCACTGGTTTCTTGTAAAAAGTTGTGAAGGTGTTAGCCCGACGCCAACCAACAGTCTTCAGAATGGTTGCCAGAGGAATTTTACTTGCAGCTTTACTAGATGCAGCGGAACGAGTTGAATGCGGCGTAAATATTGTCATGTCAATACCCGCTTTTTGTAATCCAATCTTTGTCCATCGACGGATAGTATCTCTCGACACCGCTTTGTGAGGGGCTGTCCAACTGATAAAGAGTCTCGTTTCCGTTCCTCTAAATGCACGAGTTCTTTTGACATATTGTTTCAAATAATGTACAACACAAATTGCCAAATCAGACGGAAAAGCACAAAATACCACTTCATTCTGATGTTTGTTTGGGCCAGAAGTTTTGAGCAAATCCCCAAACCTACATCTTACATCTTCCTTTGTCCAACTCATGTTACGCAAGTCCATCAACCAAATCGCCTGTCCCCTTTGACTAGAGACCAACAAGCACAACAGCACAGTTTTAAGCGTCAATTGCGCCAGCGATAAAAATTTGACCATTCTTTAAAAAAATTTAGCACTAGATTAGCGTCCCAGGTCACACAAGTACGGGGCAAAGCTGGCCGTCTGTTGAAAGCTCCTTTCAAAAACTTCTTCACCAGTGGATGACAACCCACTGAACAATTATCCTGAAGGGACAATGCGGAAACAGCGCTTCGTGCCATGTTCAAACTGCTGTATCCTTTGCCTTCTTGGAACAGTTTCGTTAAAAACCTTATCAACTCATGTGGAGAGGCACAAAAGGGATCTCTATCCCGTTCAAGGCAATGCTGAAGCCAGCGTTTGAAATATGACTCGTAGTTACGCTTCGTACCCTCTCTCCAGGCTGACATGATAATGTCTGTTGCTTCATCCTGAATTCCCTGTTTCTGGAGGGCTGTCCGGACAAGGAACATGCTACTAGTTTCATCTTCTTCAGTAGTGGATGGTGCTCCCCTGTCAGAGGATGAATGAGTAAGTTTTCTTTTCGGGGCAACATGACCGGCAGTTCTACTAGTAGACGCAACAGTTTCGTGAACCACACTTGCGTTGTCCATAATGGCACCACCAGCACACACTCCGCCTCTAAGACTTCTATCCTTTGGAGCACTCTTGAAATGAGACTGAAAGGCGGAAAACAGAATGCTTTGAACAATGACCAGTCTAAGGAAAATGCATCAATGGCAAATGCATCTGGGTCAGGTTTCCATGAAACATACTTTCTTAACTGTGCGTTAACACGAGAAGCAAATAAGTCTACATCACAGAGACCAAACCGATTGATGACTTCTGCAAACACTTGTGTGTCCAAATGCCATTCAATGTTGTGTCTATCTACACGGGATTCTGCATCTGCCTCTATATTTAGGCAACCCGGTAAGTGTGTTGCTGTTACACAATTACTATGTGATAAGCACCACAACCAAATGTCTCTGGCAATGTCGTTGCACAAAACTTTTGTGCTGCCCATGTTATTAATACAAGCAACAGTGGTGCTATTGTCTGTAAGTAACTGAATGTAAGAGTGACATAATCCCCTGCAAAGGGATTTCAAGGCAAAATAAGCTGCTTTAAGTTCCAAACAGTTAATATGTTCAAAAGCTTCTTCCTTGGTCCACATTCCACCTGTGGTGCTACCCTGACACTCCGCCCCCCACCCTATTTTCGAAGCATCTGATTTTACTATTACAGTAGGTATGCCTCTGCTAACAGGGGAAGGATATTGCTTTACATTATCAATCCACCAGAGAAGGTCTGAACGAACTTGTTCTGAAACCACAAGTTCTGCATCAAAGTCACCTTTCCTAACAGCAAGGGCTTGATTTTTTGCGATCTCTAATCGTTTAAAAAAGAGAGGTGCAACCCAAACACCCGGTTGGGCAGCCACTAAATATCCGATAACTTCAGCCAACTGCCTAATTGTACATTTCTTTCTTCCAGCCAAATCAGCGCACTTAGTACGAATTTTATCAACTGTCCGGGGGGTCAGAGAAACTAACATGTTCTGAGAATCAAGCTGAAACCCTAAAAACTCAATGCATTGAGTAGGTGTAAATACTGACTTCACAGGATGCACAGTAAAGCCCAAACGATCCAACAAAGCACATGTATCTAACACTGCTGCCTGGCATTCTTCAAAAGTGTCTCCTTGCAAAAGGGTATCATCAATGTATATCAGAAGGGTATGGCCAGATAAACGTAAGTGGGCCAATACAGGCTTTAGTAGTTTCGTGAAAATGCGGGGAGAATCACGATATCCCTGTGGAAGAGCCAGGAACTCAAAAGTTTTGCCATGAAACTGAAATCTGAAATATTTTCTGAACTTGTGAGCGATGCGTATGGAGAAATATGCATCTTTTAGATCAACTGAGGCAAAAAAGCAATCTTTTTTCATTAATGACACTGCGTTTTTTAATGTATCCATCTTGAAGTGAATCTTTTCAATTGTCTGATTCAAATTTTTTAGGTTTAAAATCACCCTTTGACTACCATCTTTTTTCTGACGCAAGAAAATACTGGATAAAAGTTGATCTGGCCGTTGATCCACCTCTTGAACAATCTGTTTCTCCACTAACTTCGCTACCTCATTAGCCACTAGCTCATCCTCGGAAGAAGAAAATCTAATTTCTTTCCTGTCTGGAATGTGTTCACCAGTGATCATAAATTCAATTTCAATTCCTGAGACTTGCTGAAGGATCCATCTATCAGAGGTTAACTGTCTCCAACTATTCAAATGATCAGCAACTTTTCCACTATGAAAGTTCTCAGGAGTATTCACAAATTTTGAACTGACCTGTTCCCTAAAAATAGAAACCGCTGGCGCACCAATATCAGATTCTAATCCCGTTTTGTTTTCTTGGAGGGAATCCCGCTCTGTTGGGAGTGGAACTTGGGAGAGAATTTGTGTCCTGTCTGTCGGTTGGAGACACCTCTTCTCTGCTGGTACTGTTGTCTCTGCTGAAACTGTTGTCGAGGTCGCCCTTGGTAGAACTGACGACCTCTGGTGGCGTTTTTTGAAAGGGGCTGTGACAGTGTGGATGATAATTTCCTGTTCTTCACTGCATCGTCGACCCTTTTCGCTAGATCCTCCCCAAACAAAAACTCGTTAGACGTCAGTTTGAAATTTAGCTGCGCATTGCATAAGGCCCTGCAGTCGTGGCTAAGTGTCGGCCTGAGTGCTTCGCGCCGCACTTGTGACAGGTCCTTGTGTGAAGCCATAAGAAGTCGAGCCGCATCGGCCAGTTTGCTAAAGCTGTCACGCTCACTCAACTTCCGACTTGCTGGTTTTTCTTTGAGGTCGGACATAAGCTGAGCGATAATTTTCAGCGTACAACCTACTTGTTCCTGAACAAAGGACAGGTTCGAGTCTCTTTTCTTTGCGAACTTGTCTAACAGTTTGCCATCTAATTCACGATTGAGAGTCGGCGTTCGAAGCGACGTGACATTTTTGGGCCGCGGATAGTTCTGAAGAGTGTCTCGCACACGTGCCCGATCTGATGGAAGAAGAAGTCCTTCCTCAAAACGATCTGCCAGAGATGGATGAATCCCCTCGCCAACTGTATCCACTACTATGCCTGCGTCAAAATCATTGTCCGAAGCAACATCCGTGTCTTCAGCCGAATCAAACTCATTTTCGAACTGCTCATGAGCAAATCTAACCGAAGCACCGTCTTCTCCATCCGCTTGCGACTCTTGCGCCGAACTGCTTTCGGTTCCATGCGACTCGGTTCCACGCGATGTTGAATCAACAGGCGTCGCATTAAGCTTACCAACTTTCTCCAAATCAGATAGTCTGCCAGACAAGGCAGTCATTGTCTCCAAAATTTTGTCCATTTTCAGAGTAACGTCACAATCACGTGGGCCAGACGAGCTCTTCTCTATTGAAAGAGACTTATCAACTCCCGTCTTTTCTGACGGTATCACTTCAGAAGGTTGTGCTTTCGCCGGTTTCTTGCCGGTTTTCTTCCCGCCAGCAGCACATTCACCACCTCCCGAGTCCGCCATATTCCGAACAAAAACCACACGAAAAAGTTATATTGATTCCTGCGGACGAGCAAGCGCACCCGTTACAGTATGAAAACAATTTAAAATCCACTGCAAAGATTTTCAAATCTTCAATGGACTAGTGCCCAGCCTTAGCACAGCGGACCTTCTGTGGCCCATAGTTCGCCTCAGGCGATAGTAATTGCTGTAATCGAGACAGCTGCTGAAAAAACAAAGAGGCTGCTTCAGCAAATCGTGACTGACTATGTCAGCAAATCGTGACTGACTGTGTCAGCAAACGTGTACTTCATTTCCGTAGCCAAAATAATATGTCATCCTACCAAAACAAGTCACAATTCCGACTGACCTTAGGTCACACGTGCAAAAACAAGTAACGATCCCAACTGACCCAAATATAGTAGGTCACACCTGCAAAAACAATGAACGCACCGACTGACGCTTAACATTTCCATGTGTTAGCTTCGACAAATAAAATTCATACGCGAAACAACAAGTTCCCGGTTCAAAAAACCAAGAAACACCGAAAACTCCAAACTGTTTCCTTACCTTGCAAGTTGACACAATGATAAACAATCAAAATAGTCAATACACTTCAACTAACCTACAACTAAAACTTGTACAGAGAAAGGTTAGAGGAAAATGAAAGCAAAGCAAGAGAGACAGTGCACCAACACGTCTTCACAGGACGGAAACCATTCGTTCAGTGACGTATTCCCGCGTTCTATCTCACGTGACCCATTCCTCTCGGAATTGTGGGAGATAAAAATAGTGAGTGAGAGACAGATGGGTACACACAAAGAGACAGACACATTATCAGACAGAAAGACACACACACACACATACACACACACACACACACACACACACACAACCACACACTTACACGCACACAGACACGCCACGCCCACACGCACGCACGCGCCCAATTTGAACACCCACCATCCATCTAACCACCAGCCCCTACCCCCGATTCTCTCTCTCTCTCTCACACACACACACATACAAACACACACACACACACACACACACACACACACACACACACACACACACACACACACACACACACACACACACACACATAGCAATTATTTTGTTTGAGTTCAAGGCCTGGGATATCTCCTTTTCTTGAAACTGCTAAGGCGCAAAGCACTTCAACTGAGATCATATATTTTTATTACTTCGTGAATCCATTAGACACTACAGAGCCAGTTATTTCCCCAGAGTAGTATTGGCCTTTACAATTTTGGTATACATCATACAAGTCATAACTTAACACTCATCACTTCCACACCATTTTCCGTCAATGACAATCTTTTTTTCAATCGAGGTAACTTGGCACTTGCAGGCAAAGCAAAGATGTGCGACTCTGTATAGTTGTCATGACTTTTTTTCTTTTCTTGCTTTTTTTACTTTTTCTTGTTGGTTTATTTTCTTTTGTTCTTTCTTTCCTTCTTTCCTTCTTTCTCCCTTTTCCTTTTAATTTGGGAGGTGGGAGGGGGGGGGCGGTACGGGGAATGATACAGCTAGGACATGACAAGGTGTTTTCTTAGCTATAACATATGCTCTTTCTCTGTTTATATCAAATGAAGCCATTTAAATGCCAGACGCAAAGAGGGCACACAAAATGTACATTACTTTTACTTTCGGGCTTGGGCGGGGATGTAGCTCAGTCGGTAGCGCGCTGGATTTGTATCCAGTTGGCCCGGCCGCTGTCAGCGTGAGTTCGTCCCCACGTTCGGCGAGAGATTTATTTCTCAGAGTCAACTTTGTGTGCAGACTCTCCTCGGTGTCCGAACACCCCCGTGTGTACACGCAAGCACAAGACCAAGTGCGCACGGAAAAGATCCTGTAATCCATGTCAGAGTTCGGTGGGTTATAGAAACACGAAAATACCCAGCATGCTTCCTCCGAAAACGGCGTATGGCTGCCTAAATGGTGGGGTAAAAAACGGTCATACACGTAAAATTCCAATCGTGCAAAAAACACGAGTGTACGTGGGGGTTTCAGCCCACGAACGCAGAAGAAGAAGAAGAAGACTTTCGGGCTTCTTCTGATCGTGGTTTTTGGACAAATAACGAATCTGATGTCAAATATATATTATGAATAAAATGATGTATATATTGCTTACTTCAAAATGAAAGTCGCTTTATCTCTCTTGGTCACTCATTCGTTATTGAATTCGAAAGTGTGTCCCTCGCCCAAACCTCCTCATCGCAATGAACTATCAGGTTTTAGTTTTTAAACTTTTGGAGTTCTGAGTTCATTCGTTATTGGGATAAATCATAAATCATATGATTAATATTTATCATATACCACTTAAGGGGTAACCTTCTTCACTCGATGTTAATACATGTCAGTACTATTCTAGTCTATCCTGTCTGAAACGTGGCACTCACAGCAAAAATGGAAAAATACTGGAGATCGGTAGTTGTCTTGGTTTTGATGGAACTGATCGAAGATTGAAAGGCTAGCCTAGCTTTTGGGGAGAAAGAAAGCGTTTTAATTACTTTCAGATTTGTTTCTTCCAGTTTAATTTCTCTCGTCGACTTGTCTTTTTCCGTTCTGTTTTCAGCTTTTATTTCTTTTCCTTTTTCATTTCATTTCATTATTCTTTCCTTCTTTTTTATATTTAGTCAAGCTTTGACTAAATATTTTAACGTAGAGGGGGGAATCGAGACGAGGGTCGTGGTGTATGTGTGTGTGTGTGTGTGTGTGTGTGTGTGTGTGTGTGTCTGTCTGTCTGTGTGTGTGTGTAGAGCGATTCAGACCAAACTACTGGACCGATCTTTATGAAATTTTCCATGAGAGTTCCTGGGATTGATATCCCCGAACGTTTTTTTCATTTTTGTGATAAATGTCTTTGATGACGTCATATCCGGCTTTTCGTGAAAGTTGAGGCGGCACTGTCACGCTCTCATTTTTCAACCAAATTGGTTGAAATTTTGGTCAAGTAATCTTTGACAAAGCCCGGACTTCGGTATTGCATTTCAGCTTGGTGGCTTAAAAATTAATTAATGACTTTGGTCATTAAAAATCGGAAAATTGTAAAAAAAAATTAAAAATTTATAAAACGATCCAAATTTACGTTCATCTTATTCTCCATCATTTTCTGATTCCAAAAACATATAAATATGTTATATTTGGATTAAAAACAAGCTCTGAAAATTTAATATATAAAAATTATTATCAAAATTAAATTGTCGAAATCAATTTAAAAACACTTTCATCTTATTCCTTGTCGGTTCCTGATTCCAAAAACATATAGATATGATATGTTTGGATTAAAAACACGCTCAGAAAGTTAAAACAAAGAGAGGTACAGAAAAGCGTGCTATTCTTCTTAGCGCAACTACTACCCCGCTCTTCTTGTCAATTTCACTGCCTTTGCCATGAGCGGTGGACTGACGATGCTGCGAGTATACGGTCTTGCTGAAAAATGGCATTGCGTTCAGTTTCTGTCTGTGAGTTCGACAGCTACTTGACTAAATGTTGTATTTTCGCCTTACGCGACTTGTTTTATGTTTCGTTCGCCTGTTTGCTTTCTGTCCATCTCTGTGGGTGTCTGTCGATCAATTAATCGTTCATGATGAACTCAGCGCGACACCAAAGATTTGCCATTCATTTAATTTCTCATTTAATTTTTGTTTTTATAAAACTCTAATTGCAAAAGTCCTCGCAAAGGTTTTTCGTCATTCGGTATTTTCTAATCTAAAACTGCTCTTGATCTCTCGAGCTCAACGTTTCTAGAGGCTTTCAATATTACACCTGAGAGAGAGAGAGAGAGAGAGAGAGAGAGAGAGAGAGAGAGAGAGAGAGAGAGGGAGAGGGAGAGGGAGGGGGGGAGGGAGGGAGGGAGGGAGGGAGAGAGAGAGAGAGAGAGAGAGAGAGAGAGAGAGGGAGGGAGAGAGGGAGAGAGGGAGAGAGGGAGAGAGGGAGAGATTCCCAATCACTCCACATCCATCCCTTCTCAAATCTCCTTACATCATAATCAGCAAATGTAAGCATCTCACACATACAAACATCTAACAATCTTATTGATGGCGAGAAGCCAACCTAGCCTTGTATAAACCGACTAAAAACGTTGTGATTTTATCAGATATGTTGTGTGATGGATTAGCAGTGTCAAAAAGCGTTGAATTACAGGTGCTTTCCTTGTTTTGACGTCATTATTAAAATGAGCATCTGACGTGATGCGAACGTCATAAGGGCTATGTAAACACGCATGTCTGGCAAAGTTATGATTTCGTAATTGTGTTTAAGCACCATCCCACACCCCCTCTGTATCACTTTTTCTCTCTCTGTTTCTCTCTCTCTCTTTCTATCTCTCTCTCACTTAAACACGCACACTCATAAACACACACACAAACACACACACGCACACGCACGCACCTACGCATGCACGCACGCAAGCACGCACGCAAACACGCATACACAAACACACACACACACGCACACACACGCACATACGCATGCACGCGAACGTCGTGTGTCTACGTGTTGGAAGACGTATACATTGTGTGGCACCTAGGTGTAACAGATCAAATATTCACTCAGAAAATCTACACACAGAAATATTACATTTTTGGAGGTATATAGACAACTAGATGAATACCCGCTTCGCCGGGAAGAAGTAGAGCCGAATACCCGGCTTTGCCGGGTGTACGCGGCGCACAGTACGCGATTGACGCCACACGAAGGAAGGGAGATAAACGCGCAAAACACTGGAGAAGATAAGGAAGAGTTACTGGGAATGGATGTACAGAAAAACTAAAATTGGTTCAGCGCTGCGCGCTGAGAGCAGGTGTTGAAAATTTTCATCGACCAGATTGTGTTTTGGGTCTACCTGAATATGCCCACCAAATTTGAAGCAGATCCATCGAGAACTTTGGCCGTGCATCGCGAAGTGACCGACCGACAGACAGACAGACACAGACAAGCCGTATATAGATATAGAAGCTATAGACAAAGCAGACCGCCCCACGAACAGATGGCTTGGGTAAACATATCGGAAAGAACTAGCACGATGTATGTAAATCTGAAAAGAAGATTGAGATAGATCTACGGCTAACACACGTACACTTTGAGCAGGAATCACAAAGGCACACAAACACACTGGCGGCAAGAAATAAATATACTCAAACAACCACAATTAATATTTTCTATCAAGCACACACACACACACACACACACACACACACACACACACACACACACACACACACGGATTGATAAACAAGACAAACAGACAGATAAGCACATACGCACGCACACACGCACGCACGCACGCACACACACACACACACACACACACACACACACACACACACACACACAACCGCGCGCGCAAGCACGCACAAACGAACGAACCTACTGATACACATGCAGCGACAGAATGAGAGATAAGAAATAGAGAGAGGAGGGCGGGAGAGAATGTAAGGGAGGAGGGGAGAGGGGGGGGGGGGGTGTTCAAGGCAAAGAGGTAAACAAACATCAACATCAGCAAAAAGCTGTTTGTGTGCAAAAATAATATTTTTTCGCTCTTTTCTTTCTTTCTACATTTAGTCAAGTTTTGACTAAATGTTTTAAACATAGAGGGGGGAATCGAGACGAGGGTCGTGGTGTATGTGTGTCTGTGTGTGCGTGTGTGTGTGTAGAGCGATTCAGAGTAAACTACTGGACCGATCTTTATGAAATTTGACATAAGAGTTCCTGGGTATGATATCCCCGGAAATGTTTTTAATTTTTTTCGATAAATGTCTTTGATGACGTCATATCCGGCTTTTTGTAAAAGTTGAGGCGGCACTGTCACATTCTCATTTTTCAATCAAATTCATTGACATTTTGGTCAAGCAATCTTCGACAAAGGCCAGACTTCAGTATTGCATTTCAGCTTGGTGGCTTAAAAATTAATTAATGACTTTGGTCATTAAAAATCTGAAAATTGTAATTAAATTTTTTTTTTATAAAACGATCCAAATTTACGTTTATCTTATTCTTCATCATTTTCTGATTCCAAAAACATATAAATATGTTATATTTGGATTAAAAACAAGCTCTGAAAATTAAAAATATAAACATTATAATCAAAATCAAATTTCCGAAATCGATTTAAAAACAATTTCATCTTATTCCTTGTTGGTTCCTGATTCCAAAAACATATAGATATGATATGTTTGGATTAAAAACACACTCAGAAAGTTAAAACGAAGAGAGGTACAGAAAAGCGTGCTATGCAGCACAGCAAAACCACTACCGCGCTAAAGAGTCTCGTCAGTTTTACTGCGTTTTGCACGAGCGGCGGACTACGGTCATTGTGAAAAAATGCAGTGCGTTCACTTTCATTCTGTGAGTTCCACAGCTTGACTAAATGTAGTAATTTCGCCTTACGCGACTTGTTCTTCTTTTTCTCCTTGCCATGTTCTCATATTTTGAGACCTCACGAGACAAACTTAGATTCTTTGGAACGATTCAATCATGTGATGTGTGATGGGAGACCTTAGATACCTCCTGAACCGAATGCCTTAGGCGAAATTGTTTCCAAGGTGTCAGTCACAGAAAGCCCCTGTAGATATCCGTGACTAATCCTCAAGAAAAATAGACCAGCTAACGCCATTCGCATACAATTTTACGCCACAAGATCAAACGGCTTCGAACAATAATATGGCAGGCGAGATGTCTGTGAGTTTGTGTAGTGTTCTTAAAAGAGAAATATGGCGTTATTCAGACATCAATCAGAATTGCAGATAGTGTTTCCTTAGTCTTTCGGTCAGACATTGTTTTGTTCTGATATTGTCTTGTTCTGGCAATGTTTTATTCTGACGCCATTGTTGCATTTCTGACATTTTATTCTGATGTTGTTATATCCTGCTCAAGTCAGTGAAATGACAAGACTGGGTCGAGTGTCATTGTGGGAATCACAGAATCTTAATAAGACAAGTTGTTTGCAATGCGATCATATAAACAGATAAGGAATAAGGATACTCTCTAAAAAGAGTCGTGCGCTTGGTTTTCTATTTACGGGTTCTAACAACAACAACAACAACAACAACAGCAACAGCAACAGCAACAACAACACGAAGAAGTATAAAAGGAAGAAACAATTTGACTGCTGTCTGTTTTATGTCTTGGTTTGTACCTGGAATGTATTAGATGTTTAGTTTAATAAACAAGAAAAACAGCTTTTTTTAATGATATGTTTAGTTCAAAGAACAAGAAAAACAGCTTTCTTTTTACAAAGCCACCGATTAAACAATCTGTGAAATGCACAAAAAACACACAGCAGGCAGCCAAGGCCAAGAATAACGGTGACAAGATTAACAACAAGTCGCGTAAGGCGAAAATACAACATTTAGTCAAGTAGCTGTCGAACTCACAGAATGAAACTGAACGCAATGCCATTTTTCAGCAAGACCGTATACTCGTAGCATCGTCAGTCCACCGCTCATGGCAAAGGCAGTGAAATTGACAAGAAGAGCGGGGTAGTAGTTGCGCTAAGAAGGATAGCACGCTTTTCTGTACCTCTCTTTGTTTTAACTTTCTGAGCGTGTTTTTAATCCAAACATATCATATCTATATGTTTTTGGAATCAGGAACCGACAAGGAATAAGATGAAAGTGTTTTTAAATTGATTTCGACAATTTAATTTTGATAATAATTTTTATATATTAAATTTTCAGAGCTTGTTTTTAATCCAAATATAACATATTTATATGTTTTTGGAATCAGAAAATGATGGAGAATAAGATGAACGTAAATTTGGATCGTTTTATACATTTTTATTTTTTTTTACAATTTTCCGATTTTTAATGACCAAAGTCATCAATTAATTTTTAAGCCACCAAGCTGAAATGCAATACCGAAGTCCGGGCTTCGTCGAAGATTACTTGACCAAAATTTCAACCAATTTGGTTGAAAAATGAGAGCGTGACAGTGCCGCCTCAACTTTCACGAAAAGCCGGATATGACGTCATCAAAGACATTTATCAAAAAAATGAAAAAAACGTTCGGGGATATCAATCCCAGGAACTCTCATGGAAAATTTCATAAAGATCGGTCCAATAGTTTGGTCTGAATCGCTCTACACACACACACACACACACACACAGACAGACACACACACACACACACACATACACCACGACCCTCGTCTCGATTCCCCCCTCTACGTTAAAATATTTAGTCAAAACTTGACTAAATATAACAAGACTTTTATCTTTCTGACTGGAAGTAAGATGGATCTTGCACGAACAGATTAGGAAGTGTCTGTTTGTCTGTTTGTGCGCTGTACAGATTGATTGATTGATGACCCAGTGGAAAGTACATTCGTTTTGTTTGTGTTTTACGAAATAACGTTTTTCTAAATATTGGACACTGCTTGTTTTTTCCCCCCCACTGTTGCTAATTGGTAATTGGTATTGCTACCAATTAAGTTTTACGAGAGAAAACAAAACACGTATTTTTAAATGACCACATCCGTTGAAATAGTTTATTAGACCTAGACATTTTAAATCGAAATTTGGTGTACTTATCCCAATCAGAAATATTTACTTTTGCGCATGTTTTCTCTGGTGTTTTTAGTTGTCGATTTGCATGTGCAGATTGAGATATAGAGGGAAATTATAAAGAAGCTGATCTAGTTCACAGTAATTATTATTTTTTCTCGTTGTGTAATGTTACTTTTTAATGAAAACACATTTATATTTACAACTTTGCTGGCGATTGAAACGGTAGACTGGCATTGTGTGTGTCCCTTTAAGACCTTGTGTCCCATCATGCGTCACCTCTTTCATCTTTCCCCCTTTCGCGTATTGATCCTCGCACTACTTTGCCGCCATGACGCGTAGTGATCGGCGGAGTGACACGAAACTTTGACTAGCGGAACAAGGCAGTTTGCCGACTTCCGTCTCTTCCTGTCTGTTCCAATGATGTTTTGTTTGAGGATTGTTTTCTAACTTTTTGTTTTGTTTTATTTCATTTTCTGCTTTTTCGTTTGTGTTCAATTCATTTTGTTGAAAACATTTGCTTTGTGTTGTTGTTTTCATTTCAGTTGTTCGTGGTCGTCTTTGTCTTCCCTTAGGATCCCGCTGCAGCATTGTAGTTGACTATTTGTGGCCTCTTGCCATGTCAATGCTATTGATATATTCCGTCTCTATTTTGTATTTTCTATTGTTAACTGCCGATCTGTCGCGATTTTTGTTGTTGTTGCAGGGTCTGTATGAAGCAAACGTAGATGGGGGGGGGGGGGGGGGGGGGGTTCTCCATAACACCATCAAAAGCCGTCTTCTTTGATAGGAAGGTTTCCGCCAGTTTACTCTCTGAGGTTTTGGGTGCGTGCCCCTTGCGGGGGCAAAAAACATCGAGGTCACAAGCAGGGTCAAGGGGAAGGTCGGCTGGGCGGACAGGAGTATGACGGCTTACTAGTGCCAAAACCTGGTATTACCCATTATCACGTGATAATTACTAATTAACGTTGTCAGTTACTGTTTTCATCTGTACTGTTAGTTACTAATATTCACTAATTTTTAGTTTCGGCACTAGCAATCCGTCAGGAAGTGAGCCAAAACTAAAAATTAGTAATTAACAGGTGAAAGTTAGTAATTTTTCCGGAAAAAATTAGTAATTTTCCGGGGAAAATGAGTAATTAACACGTGAAAATGGTAATTATCAAGGGAAAATTACTAATTTTCCCTTGATAATTACAATTATGAGGTTTTGGCACTAGTAAGCCGTCATACAGGAGACTACAATAGGAAGGTTTCCGCCAGTTATCTCTCTTTGAGGTTTTGGGTGCTTAGAGAGTACCGTACCCCTTGCGGGGGCAAAAATCATAGAGGTCACAAGCAGGGTCAAGGGGAAGGTCGCTGGGCGGACAGGAGACTATTGATAATTAATTGGAAGATTGGGGTGTGTGTGTGTGTGTGTGTGTGTGTGTGTGTGTGTGTGTGTGTGTGTGTGTGTGTGTGTGTGTGTACAGGTTAGTTGTTGTTCTTTAAACTACGTAACGGCATGACAACGAAACTTACAAACCAAGAACACGAGCAGCTTTCATTTGACAAACGAAAGTCCCGGCACTCGTAGCCCAGTCTGACTAAAACACTTCAACACTATTAGCGGACTGTCTGATAGGATTGTCACCGCGCGTCTCCATAATTCTCCTTTCTCCTCTCCGGGAAACACTTTCCACTTGCTCAGAGCGTCAGACATTTCACTTGTCACACCACACGTTTGATCTTTTGACCAAGTACGGCAAGCTCTTTGAGTCAAAACTGTCTCCCACGCCATGTTAAACTTTTGCAAAGTCTGGAAAGTTGAAAATACTGACAGAATAGCCTTCTTTTGAATGGCTGCAGTACTTTTAGGTCTAAGAGCTCAACAGTTTTGTATAACAAACAGAGCAGGCAGGAATTCTTCGCGGTAATGATTGTTTTTTGTATATCTCAGCCTTAATGCAGTCTTTGGATTTAGAGACATGAAATAGACAACGGAATACAAATTCTTATTGACAATCAGTTTCGGTCCACTACAAGTGTCCTGTGATTCCAAGGGGTTAAAAGACTTTGACAAAAAAGCAGGCACAAACAATCACATCATTTTTTGCCATGACCATATATTTACCCAACCCAACGAATTCTAAATTATAACGGGGACGTTGGAATAAGACTACTATACAGACTACTGAGTTCAGAAATAAAGGAAATCTTCATGGAAATGTTGATATCAAAAGCATGCCAAAAAATAAGCCAGCTTCAAGACTGAGAACACTGCAAATTCAATAGAGAGTATGTATAGTCTTTTCTCCTGTCAGTCTACCAATCATAACATAAAACAATTTGGCTTATGTGACCTCGCTGCTAACCCGATAGTGCTCTGTGTGAAGGCTGGAGAGGATTAACAATCCCCTGTGACATTTGTGCCGATGTGTGAACAGCATGGTAAACTCCCATCATGAATCGTTGACTTGACAGCCTAAAGCCCGTGTCACAGGACTTCGAAAACACGAACATCCGCATCTGGGAGTGTGACATCGTTGTACGTTGTACTCGGAAATGGAAATAGCAGTCCACACTTCTTCGAGAAAGTTCTTGTACACCGAATGTGTTTGATATCATAACGTTCACCATACGACCAATCAGTATGCATCTGATATTTGATAGGAGCTCAGATTTAGACGTTGTTCACATTGGAAAACAATTAACCAACCGATATGCTAAGGTTCATGATACTTACTTTTGGGGCATCTCCTTGCTAGGACTCAGTAGTGTGCAACGTTCGTCTCAAAAGTTACGTCTTATAAGCATCACTAATGTCGTTAGCCAGTTTAAGTTATTCAGGTACCAACTAGTATTAACCCGTCAAATCGCAGAATTTTGATGTGCAAGTCACACCTAACATTATACCCAGCAGCATGTTGTTTCAGTACTTTTGCATGCCTTTCTCTGGCCACAGTAGCAACCGCAAAGACACATGCACAATTCGAACTCACGCGATTCAATCACTGAGTGTGGTATTCCCTTAAGGCAGCACCAAAGCGGACAGTACACGAGCACCAGAGAAGGCAGGGGGCGGGGATCAGTGACAGAGGAGCAGCGGGGATTTAGGAACAGGATGCACAAGCAAGGTCATGACCTTGACTGCGAGTGACAGAACTCTTTAAAGGGGTCTTCGCTGTGGTCGGACCTCAGTGTTTGTCTCGCTTGAATCTCCTGCCACAGGCGACGCCCAGAGCAAGATAGAATCCATTCAAAACCTTTCTCCTTCCCGTCATGCCTAGACCGCTACGACACATCTCAGTTGATTGAAGTGTCTGGGTAAATTGGATTAACATGTCTGGATACTTTTGACTTAACTGTCACGCGCTTGCCTGTCGTATCGAAAACGGGCGTGTTCATCTTGCATGGAGTGATTCCCCGTTTAGAGCCAGAGGTATCTTTGAAAGATGGCCGGCGTTGCGCTGCAAAGAACAAGTCTAGCGTGTAATTGGCTGACATGACAGAGAGGATTGGGGGGGTAGGGGGCGATTGAACGTCTAATTTGCCCTCCACGTGGCTCCAGTTCACTTGATTGGTTTGACATACCATTCAGAAAATGTGTGATCTTTAAAATGTGAAATGAATAATGTTATCATAATTATACCTCCAGTTCTGGTGGTTTCGTTTTCTTCTTTGATCTAGAGGAACATTCACTTGATTAAATGATGTGATAAGCACAATTGTGCACACACATATATCACATACATTAGTTTAGGCAAAATGTATGTGCTTGTGGTCGATCTGCGGCTATTTTTTTTAAATATCTCCATAAATAACCTTTTTTTTTCTATCCTTCGTTGGTAAGTCTGTCAGTAGCGATCGCGTAAAACACTCCTTTCCACTTTGTCAGATGCCGGACATTCATCGGGTAAATGGCTTGCATTTTTTGTGGAGAATGCAATGCACGTATCGAAAGTTACTGTAGTGACCTTTGCTTTGGAGGTGACTGACCTCCACACACCGAAATGCAAGACGAGTGCCTTTACGCAAGACATTTTCGGGAAATTCAGCTCAACACAGGTCAGTTAACTTCTTCTTATTCTTCTTCGTTCATGGACTCCCACGTACACTCGTGTTTTTGCACGAGTGGAATTTTACGTGTATGACCGTTTTTACCCCACCATTTAGGCAGCCATACGCCGCTTTTGGAGGAAGCATGCTGGATATTTTCGTGTTTCTATATCCCACCGAACTCTGACATGGATTACAGGATCTTTTCCGTGCGCACTTGGTCTTGTGCTTGCGTGTACACACGAAGGGGGATAAGCCACTAGCAGGTCTGCACATAAGTTGACCTGGGAGATCGGAAAAATCTCCACAGTTAACCCACCAGGCGGCCGCGGCCGGGATTCGAACTCACGACCTTCCGATTAAGAGGCCGACGTACGTCTTACCACCCCGCCACAACGCCCGTCGGTCAGTTAACAAAAAGCGAGCAGTTTATCATAGCGACTTCAATCGTCAACCATGACTCTTTTGCGTTCAAATGTTTACGATATCATCAATGCCTTTTATGTCACAGTGTGCGTTTTCTCGTAGACATTATGGGGCCAGCATGCAGAAAAAAATACTTGCAAGAAGTACGAAAAGCATGACTTGACCCTGGTTAATTTTAGAACCGGGAATGTTATCCCTCCGAGGAAGAAACTCATGATCATCCACATTTAAGTGAGTAGACATCTTGTCTACGATGTGCCACTAGGGTGGAAATGGAACATACGATGAAGTAATAATGTAGAGACAAGATGTTTACGTGGTAATCGTGTTTCCCTCCCCTATGATAGAAACCTGCTTATACCATCAGCTTGCTGATGTGCTTATCGCTGAGAATAGGCAAACACCCTGAGCTGTGCACGATGAAAATGGAACTCCCTTGAACGATATCGCGTAGCTGTGTGATAGCACAGTCCTGCTGACATACACACTACACAGGAGCCCCCAGAAGCCTGCACTACTTAAAAAAAAAGTATGTTAGTGAAGATACATTCCCCGTGAATGATTGTGTCCACCACCACACATTTCTCAAGGCTTGTGAGAAATGTTTCAAGAAGCCGGAACTACTTTAAAAAAAAAGAGTTTTTTTTTTAAGATATTACATTCCTTCTGAATGATGGTGTACACGTCCACACATTTCTCCAGGCTCTTACGCTGGATGAGAGTGTTCTTGCACTGAAGGGTCACACATCAACAGCCCATGGTGCTTCCTGTGCTTTATGGGAGCGTTTCGTTGAGTTAATGCTGCAGATTGCCTTACCTGATTTAAAACTGCAGATTGCTTACGAAATTTGTTCAGCAAAGCATTCCCACTCTGCAAAGAGAATAGCCATGGCGACTGCATACATTGCGTATGGTTATGAGTGGAAGGGCACTGTTCTGCCTCCACGTTCGTTCAGAAACTTAACAACAAACTGTGCGCAGATAGTGTCACCATTTTAATTGACTTGAGTATCGCTTCTCCCGTCATGCGTCATTGCGGTGAAAAACTGAAAAACAACAACAATAATAACATAAGACCAAAACACTATTTGGCAAACGAGTCCGTACCACGGAACCACACACACCAATAAAACAATCTCCACTGATACCGCCCCACTAAGCATCCAAATATCGGAGCACGTTAAATGAAATTGAACAAAAGCAAGAGCACGTTGTGCCGATGAACCCAAAAATTAAAACCAACGACACGCATTCCACTCCACTTCACACAAACAAATTATCGAACAATTACCTCAAAGAAACTTTTAGAAATAAAATGACTGTACTAACAACATATGTGAGCGTACATTAAACTAAAGATGTTTCAGAATCAAGCGGGACTTGGTGCTGGCGGACCAGTACAAATGGCGGCTGCCAAACCAAAAAGGGGGAAGGGAAGTCACCCAACACAAACCAAGGAAAAAACAACTCTTGGATACAGAACAGGCACCCTTATTCAAAGTGAACGCCTTTACGTATCTGCCTTTACCCTTTTACCTCTGTTTATCCAATTCGTGAAAGTTTCTATTTTTTTATTTTTTTATTTTTTTTACAAGAGAAGGAAAGTACCGTTAACTTGTCTCCTTCTATTACATGTTTCTTAACACACACGCACACACACATACACACACACACACACACGCACACACACACACACGCACACACACACACACACACACACACACGCACACACACACACACACTTACACACACTTACACACACTTACACAAACACACACACTTACACACACGCACACACACATACACACACACACCACACACACGCACACACACACACGCACACACACGCACACACAGAACCACACACACGCACACGCACACACACACACACACAAAGTATGTCCTAACCACCCTCACATTTCCCAGTCTGCCGGAATACATTTAGTCAAATATTAACTTAAAAACAAAACGAAAAAAAGTGCAGACACTTTTGGCGGCTCTGGAAGCAGACTGTCAGCGTCTTATCCCCGCAAAAAGTCAGAGGGTGCTAATATCGCAGAAAATCTGGCTGGAAATCTACAAAACGAGAGCGGTGCCGTCGGGTTTTGAGGCCATTTTTTGCACCTGGTTCTGTCAAGGAGACACGCTGGAGCTCTTGGCAGGAATGACAGACGGTCTATTGTGAGAGGAAGTGTATGTCTTGCTGGGTCAATAGGCAATATCATCAGCTTTGGCACGAACCGTAGCCTCCTGAATCGGAGATGGGTTATTGGGTTTGTACACAGCATCTGTCATCGGCTTCATTGTGATAATTATGGTTTAACTCATTTGGCCCTTTGGTTAAAGTTCTAATGTTTGTCTTGTGATGTAATTATTATGTAATGTCTGTGTTATGCTATGTTGTTGTTGTTGTTGTTGTTGTTCGCCTTTTGTTGTCGACGATGACTGCAGACTCGTGGTACGCTTGGATGCGGTCTGGTCTAATGGGCCCGGAGGTGGCTGATGAGGCCTGTCCGGGCCAGGAACCCCTCCCACATGCAGGGCCTAGGCATACATGGGAAGGTTCAAAGGTTGGCAGCTCTAGCTGGCTTTTCCGGAGTGTACGCTTTTTCTCGGCAACATCAGTTCTTCTGTCCTCAGCGGCCTGGGAACAACAACAACAACAACAACAACAACAACAACAACAACAACAACAACAACCATGCGTGAAAAACATCTCCTGCATGAGTGAGAACTGAGTGAACTATGCTTCCATCAGAATAGAGTAGAACAGTCTCTATCGTTGTGATCTTGAATATATACACTAAACGAAAAAAACACTAAATAAATTCGCAGCGTGAAGTATGGCCGGAAAATGATGAAAATGGCGCCACATTGAAATGTTCGTGGCGCAATAGATAAGAAACGTATGCTCTTTCAAAGGATGTGCATTTTATTGCATTATACACGGACACATTGTGTTTTTCTGTGTGTGTGTGTGTGTGTGTGTGTGTGTGTGTGTGTGTGTGTGTGTGTGTGTGTGACTGTGTGTGTGTGTGACTAGTGTGTGTGACTAGTGTGTGTGTGTGTGTGAGCGTGTGTCTGTATGTGTGACTATTGTGTGTGTGTGTGGGAGGGGGGGGAGGGGCAGTTATCCCATGTCTTCCTTGTCTATACCATTGTCAGTGTGCCCTATCAGCCCTCTTCATACCCTTTTACCTCTGTTTACGCAAGATGTGGATTTATCTCAAGCTTTTGATGCGGATTTACATGAAAGCTTAAGTGTGTGTGATTTTCATAGCATATCGTTCACTACTTTGTTTATCCCAAACCATCTGCTCTTTAACCACAACGAGTCATGTATTTACCTGCAACACGCTAAATGTACACACAACCTGACATCCTCCAACATGTGGGGACATATTTCATCTGCAACAGCAACATGCCACACGCACTATATGTTAGTGTGTGTGTGTGTGTGTGTGTGTATGCGTGCGCGTGTGTGTGTGTGTGTGTGTATGTGCGTGTGCGTGCATGCGTGTGTGTGTGTGTGTCAGTGCGTGTGTGTTTGTGTTTGAGAGAGTTATGACGCTCCGATGTTGCCAAACGCGAATGTTTACATAACCTTGTTATTCACACCATGTCAGATGTAAATATGTGAACTGACGTCAAAGCAAAGGAGCACCTGCCCTAGGCAAAGTATTAGGCTATGTTTTTGTTTTTTATAAACGGGCAATCCATATCACAGTATATCTCAAATGATAGGCGGTTTACACGGGGTGGGCTTCTTGTCACTGGCAAGATTATGCAAAGATTGCGTGAGAATGAGATGCTTGGGCAAGCTGATAATGATGAGAGTAGACAGGAAACAGGATTTTACGTGAAGTGAGTTGTAAGCAACTAACACTCTCTCTCTCTCTCTCTCTCTCTCTCTCTCTCTCTCTCTCTTATTCGGTTAAATGTTGGAGACGTATATACACGTTGGAGGGAGAGAGAGAGAGAGAGAGAGAGAGAGAGAGAGAGAGAGAGAGAGAGAGAGAGAGAGAGAGAGAGAGAGAATACGAATACGAATACGAAAGTTTATTCAGTTTTAGGCCAGAGCCCCTTCTGAAGGGTATGCGTCCATATACAACATAATCATAGCAAATATTGTGTTTCATAAATGACCCAAATTTGTATACATCAAACAGTAATACATGTGTACATAGATCATGTCACAGTGATTAATCTTTTCATTCCCTGATAAATATATTGTGCTAATTTGGATATTTGACTGACATTTCCAGTAGACATAAGCAAAGTATATCGGTACATACATGGATGGTTATAATATTTTGGCTTTATCAATAATACTCTTAGGTCACGTAGTGCAGGACAGCAGAACATAAAATGTATTTCATTTTCTTCAGCCAATTTACACAGACGACACAACAAATCTTCCTCACTCCGTACACTATACCTACACCTGTGTACAGCAAGATCCGATACACCGAACCTGAATTTAGTTAATGCACTTTTCACATAGCTGTTCATTTCCATATCTATATACGCTTCAGTACTGCTTGTGGTCTTAAACAATCTGTATGTAGAAAATCGATCACTGCTTTGCATATGGTCGTTCCAGTCTTGCCATCTGCAATCTATCAATCGCTGTCTGAAACATTTTAGAAAACCACCAATACTGTCCACCCCTTGGTTGTACCATACATCTGCAAACCCATGAGAGAACAAACACTTTCGAACATCCGTCGCCCATGTAATCTTGCCATTACAATCTAAATTATAGAGAACTTTGTATGCTTTACATGGGATCTTAGAATTTTCCATTCTTGTTAGTTTTAGCCAATATGTAATGCACTTTACATATGAGTTTAGATATATTGGGAATCTTCCCAATTCACCATACACAAAGTCGTTTGGTGTTCTCATGTCTACATGTAGGAATCGTTTCATGGCGAATAAGTGTAGTTTTTCTATTTCAGTACCTTTTTGGAAAGCCCAAATCTCAGCACCATATTGCACAATCGGTTGGACTTGAGAATCAAACAATTTTGTAAACAATGTGTAAGAACTACTCTCTAGCTTGTGCAACACACGGAGTATACCAAACACTGCCCGTTTACCCCTACTCACCAAATCTTGACAGGAAACATTAAAACTGAGTCTCGTGGAAAAAAATATTCCTAAATACTTATAAGCGTTAACAACAACAACTCTATCTGCACCATAATTCCATTTTTCACAACTAGCTAAATATCCTCCTTTAAGAGAGAGAGAGAGAGAGAGAGAGAGAGAGAGAGAGAGAGAGAGAGAGAGAGAGAGAGAGAGAGAGAGAGAGAGAGAGAGAGAGAGAGAGAGAGAGAGAGAGAGAGACGGATACCAATACCGCACTGAGAATAGATCTTTGGCACAGAAACCACTTTAGATACCCACACCTGTTCCCAGATTACTGTCTACACCCAGCGTCTGTTTCCCCCCTGCAACTATACTTACCTCGACTGCGATTTCTCGCCCCATTGTCCCACAGCCTGCCCCCCTCCCCCCTCCCCCTTCCCCTACCCTTTCAGCCTTTGCCGCTAATACAGCTAACCCCCTTCTTCCCTCTACCTTCTCCTCCTCCTCCTCCTCCTCCTCGGAAGAAGAAGGGGAAAGGAAGATGATGAACAATCCCCTCCTGTGCCCTTTTATTTCACCATGAAAAAAAAGAATGTTTGGCACAGCATCACAGTGATAAATTAGGGTAACTAAAGCTTAGTCTGCAGCTGAGTGTGCAGCAAGCCGGCTTTAAACAGTCGCTTTTTGGCGTTGGTTCCAATCTGAGTTAGACGAGGAATTTTATTTTTTTAGGAGTCAATTTTGTACACTCTTACAGGTGTCCGAACACCGCCCCCGTGTACAGAATCAGAATCAGAATCAGAATCAGAATCAGAATTTATTGTCATTAAAGCACAGAGCCTATTGACACATACAAGATACATAAGTACAGGAAAAAAAGCAATATAACATAACATACATGTAATACAAAACCAAGTGGAACAGGGTGAACAAAGAGGACCTGAAGATGAGCATAAGTTATTGAGGACAGTCGGAAGACGCATTGCATCTGCGTAGTTGAAAACAATCGTACACATATTTTGCCAATTGCCTTTGGATGTCGCTGTCAGTAAACAAAGAACTGACTCTTATTTCATCACTGCCGGTGGAAGTATTCGGTAATAACTGTTGCCTGAGATGAGCACGATTAAGATCCCACGAAACTGTCAAGAAAATGCTCAGATTTAGAAAACACGAATACTCGTATGCAGGGCGGGAAGGTGGTGCGGGTAGAGAGATGGCTAGTGGGGAGCTGGAGGTTGGGGGGCGGGGGGGGGGGGGGGGGCTGGCTGTGTGGCTCCATATGGGATAACACCCCGAATGTTCCTCTTATCTGCTCATCATCATCCCCAACCTTGGAGGACCCATCTGACTTCCAACTCTTCTAAATAAGCATCTCCCCTAAACAAAAAAACCCATAGAAGCTTAAAGCGCACCCAGGAAGTAAGCGTTTTCGAGATTTAATGCTGGCATCCATCTATTATGCGAGCTGCACCAGCAAGAAAACACGGAATGAAACAGCAGTCACATAGACAGAGGTCTATGCCTACAACCGCTGGCACCCCCGTGACCCTACCCCATCCCCACCCCGCCAATCCCTACCCTGCTCTTCCTTCCGGCCTCTAAAAACAAGACGTTGGCCTACACCTCAATTTAAGGTTGTATCTCCTCTTTGGCTACAGGTAGTTACCTCATTGTTTTCCCCTACGACCGTGTTTGCCATACTTCCAAGGTACACATCACATTTCAGCTGAATCGACCCATAAACACAAGAGATATACGGGAGTATAAGTGCGGGACAAGCAGACAACCAGACAAACAGACAGAGAATCATACAGGGGTATAAAAAGCAAGTCAAAAGTGCAATAAGTGTGGGTGCGCGTGATGTGGCATTCTCATTTCTCTTCTCATTCTCATTACTTTATTGTCCCATCGCTGGGAAATTCGGGTCGCTTCCTCCCAGTGGAAAGCTAGCAGCAACGGAGTCGCGCTACCCAGGTGTCTGCGTGTTTAGGTGTATTCAGCCACCTGCACTTATGGCAGAATGACCAAGGTCTTTTACGTGCCATTGTGATGACACGGGGGTGGGACATGGCTTCCGTCTCTGGGTCTGCACATAAAGTTGACCCGTGTCCGTCCCTGCCCGAATTCGAACCTGCGACCTTCCGATCACAAGTCCAGTGCTCTACCATCTGAGCTACCGGGCCCCTAATGAGAACTCAAGTACACAGAAAAGGGGAAGATGGGAATCTCAGAGTAAGACAGAAGGACTATGCCTACCTATGCCCCCACCTATCCCACCTTTTCCCCTAAATAAAAAAAGTCTGAAGGTGCAATAAGTAAAGACTGTACCAGATTTGGCATCCAGCGGGCAACGAAAAAGAAGATGGCAATCACAGAGTCAGGCAAGAGGTCTACGAATACCTACATAATCCCAGCGGGTGTCATCAAACACGTTTACCCTCACCTCGTTAGGGATCAGTGTGTCTCGGCAAAAACACCAACCTTGGCATATGTAGTAGGTTAATTCTGCGAGATGTCGTGCACAGGGTTATCAGGGGGAAAAGGGATGGCGGGAAGGAAGGAGAAGGAGAGAGAAGGCGAAGGAGGAGTGAAGGAGGGGGGGGGGGGGGGGAGGGGGGGGAGAAGAGGCGTGAAGGAGTAGATGAAAGGGAGAGACTGACGGAGGAATAGGAGTGAAGGAGGAGGAGGGGGGGGGGGGGAAGGGGAAATAAGGAAGAGCGTGAGAAACAGAAAAGCGAATAACAAGTAAAGGGAGGAAAAGGAAGAGGAGGAGAAAGTAAGCCAGGAGGTCTTTTCTATTCATCCGTCTTCTTCTGTCTCCTTCTCTTCCTTCTCCTTCTCTTCCTCCTATACACCTACGTACCCAGCGGGTGTCATCAAACCTTACCTAGTCGGGGATCAGTGTGTCTGGGCAAAGCGCACACCTTGCCAAGCCAACATAGACTTCTAAGAGCCATCACCAACAGCAGTCTCTACGGTTGGGAGGCAAAGACAGAGGCGGTCCATAAAGAGGAGGAGGACGTAGAGGAAGGAGAGAAGGAGCGGGAGTGAAGGAGGGACAGGAGAGAGAAAAACAAGGAAGAAAGGAAAGAGGACGAAAAGGAGAAGGAGGAGGATAGCAACTCAGGAGATCTCTACCTACCTAACCAGCAGGAGTCATCTTACAGGTTTACCTTCACCTCGTTAGGGATCACCGTGTAAACCTTGGCAAACTGACAGTGGTTTTTTTTTCTCCCACTACAGGCATGAGACCAAGGGTAGGGCGGATGGTGGCGAGAAAGGTGAAGGGACGGGAATGTTTACAGTGCCGTGTGCCGGGCTGTGAGTAGTACCCGCCAATGTTTAGCTCAGGCACCGTCGTATATGTGCAAGGAGAGAGATGAAAAAAACATAAAGAAATGATGAGGAGGATGAGAAGAGGAGGAGACAGAGGAGTAGGAAAAGGAGAAGGAAGAGGAGGAGGGGGAAGTGAAGGAGGTAGAAGAAAACGGATGAAGTAAGGGTAAGGAGATTAGAGGCAGACACAGGAGGGTGAGTAGGAAGATGAGAGGGAGACGGGGGAGGATGATATGGGAAAAAGAACGAGGAGGAGAATAAGCAAGAGAGGGGACATAGTAGGAGAAGTAGAAAAAGAAGTGAAGGAGAGAAGAAAACTTTCCTTTTCACACAATATTACACCAACCCGGCCTAATGTCTTTTCCATTCCATTTCTGTACGTACTCCTCTTCCACAGAGTTGGCATGATTGTTAAAAGTGTTCGCTGGGTATGTGTGTATATATAGTGTGTATAGCATATATATGAATATTGTGTGAACAGTACATGTGATTTATGTCCGCATGGTTAATTGTTTTATGTATGTAGGTTGTACATTTAATTGTTCTATTCTGTATATGTTCTTTTGTAAAAGGCCTAGAGCCAAAGGTTAGGCACTTAAAAATGTCCAGTTAATATTATCATTATTATTATTATTTAAGTTATTGAGACATCCCAGTGCACTAAGGGATTTATAGAGCAAATCGAGAAAATTCATTATTGAACGAAGCGCATAGCGCTGAGTTCAATAATTATTTTCTCGATTTGCTCTATAAATCCCTTAGTGCACTGGGATTGTTTCAATAACGATATTGTCAGTACCGCCAGAGAAAAAAGAAGATTCAAAACGCACATTTTGCTACGCGCATTTGGATAGGCGTAACTGTGTGGTCAGGGTTGTATCAGATCTACTTTTGTGTGGGCTGTCTCAAGTGTGTCGTGCTTTCGTCACACGCAAACTCTTGTTTTAATTTCTGTTGGTAAATTCCAGAGTAGCGTTAAGCTAAAAAGTGATGATCTTTCATACAGACCTCATTTAAACTCGGAGAAAGGACTGTACGTGCTCTTAGTTATTTGCGATTCGAAACCTTCATCGAGCTTCGACAGATTGACTGTGCAGAGTGTTGCCCCTTGAATTGACTCCATGGCCACGGTTAGCACATTTTTAAAGTAAATGTGGTATGTTTCTCGTGTTGTATCTTCACTCATCGGGGAGTCTGGTACTATATATATGAACGGCAAGAATGCTCTGAACTCTACACGTATTATATCCCCATCGTTTGTTTGTTCACATTCGCCCAACATGTCAATTTGTTGCGGGGTTTATGTCGTCTGCTAGGCGGCTAGGGCAATCGAACCACTGCACTGCAGTCTCATTTTAAAAACAAAATTTGCTCGTCTGCACGCATGACTGAGGCAGGCTGGTAATAAGTTTTATACATGGTAAGAACGTTCTTAACCCTACACGTTTTCGATTCCGATTGTTGTAGCCTTGAAATAATAATTCGGAAACCATTCATTGCAGTCCTATTTCAGTGTAGTCTACTATAACAGAGTCTAGCTGGTACGTTATTGGATTAACACTTGTGTTTTGTGTTTGCCGCTGGGAATTTAATACTAACTCATCATTTGGTAATGTGGTTAATAAGCTACATGCCACTAACACGGCATACGAGAAGAATCTTTGCAAGTCAAAACGAGAAGAGACCATTGTGGAAGCGACACAGCCGCTTCTATGTTTAGATCAGTGGGTTTCACTGTGGCACAGGCGCCTGCGATCTGTCAGAAAAAAAACACTTCTGCTTTGAGCCGCAGGAAATTTATGGTTATTTTTTTGTAAAGTGGAGAATATAAGCTACATGTCATTAATTAATTCTGAGGATGAGAGTACAGTCTCGCTTTGGCAAAGGGCGTAAGAATACGCTCTGTGGAAAAGTTAGGCACTCTTGGAGTGCGCTAACAGATTTAAGCGCATCGCCATTAGCCAATCAACTGGTTCACATCAGTCATGTGACACCAGTACTTACTGACAATTATTATTATTATTATTATTATTATTATTATTATTATTATTATTATTATTATTATTATTATTATTATTGAAGTTATTGAGACATCCCAGTGCACTAAGGGATTTATAGAGCAAATCGAGAAAATTCATTATTGAACGAAGCGCATAGCGCTGAGTTCAATGATTATTTTCTCGATTTGCTCTATAAACCCCTTAGTGCACTGGGATTGTTTCAATAACGATATTGTCAGTACCGCCATAGAAAAAAGAAGATTCCAAACGCACATTTTGCTACGCGCATTTGAATTGGCATAACTGTGTGGTCAGGTCGTGTACAGTAAGATCTAGTTTTGTTTGGGGTGTCTCAAGTGTGTCGTGCTTTCGTCACACGCATTTTAATTTCTGTTGGTAAATTCCAGTGTAGCGTTAAGCTGAACAGTGATGATCTTTCAGAGAGACCTCATTTGAAATCGGAGAAAGGACTGTGCTCTTCGTTATTTGCGATTCGAAACCTCCAGTCGAGCTTCGACGGATTGACTGTGACTCCCCTTGAATTGACTACCCCCCGAAGGACTCGACGGTTAGCACGTTTTCAAAATAAATGTGGCATATTTCCCATGTTGTATCCTCACTCATCGGGGAGTCTGATACTAAATATGAACGGTAAGAATGGTCTGAACCCTACACGTATTATATCCCCATCGTTTTTTCGTTCACATTTGCCCAACATGTTAATTTGCTGAGCGGGGTTTATGTCGTCTGCTAGGCTAGGGCAATCGAACCACTGCAGTCTGCACTGAGTCTGCACGCATGAGGCAGGCTGGTAATAAGTCTTATATATGGTACTAGATGAATACCCGCTTCGCCGGGTACGGCTGCGCCGGGAAGAAGTCGACCCGGCTGCGCCGGAAGGGAGATAAACGCGGCTGAAAACACTGGAGAAGATAAGGAAGAGTTACTGGGAATGGATCCAGAGAAAAACCAAAATCGGTTCAGCGCTGCGCGCTGAGAGCACGTGTTGAAATATCTCATCGATGAGGTTGTGTCCGGGGTGTAGCTGAATACGGTCTCCAAATTTGAAAAAGATCCACCGAGAACTTTGGCCGTGCATCGCGGACACACACACACACACACACACACACACACACACACACACACACACACACACACACACACACACACACACACACACACACACACACACACACACACACACACACACACACACACACACACACACACACACACACACACACACACACACACACACACACACACACACACACAAGTCGTATATATATATATATATAGAGAAGAACGTTCTGAACCCTACACGTTTTCAATAACGATTGTTCTTGCCTTGAAATAATAATTCGGAAACCATTCATTTACTGAACTGATGCAGTCGTATTTCAGTGTAGTCTGCTACGTATGGCAGAGTCGATCGAGTCAGTCTTCCAAATGCTGGTCTTTTGGAGATTTCTGGCTGGTACGTTATCGGAATAACACTTGTGTTTTCTGTTAGCCGCTGTGAATTGTATACTAACTCATCATTTGGTAATGTGGATGATAAGCTACATGCCACTAACACGGCATAGAGAAGAATCTATGCAAGTTGGCGAAAATGAGATGAAACACAGCGGCTTCTATTTTTAGATCAGTGGCACTGTGGCACAGGGACATGCAATCTGTCAGAAAAAAACCCACCTCTGCTTTAATTGAGAAGCAGGGAATTTATGGTCATTTGGTATTGTGGAGAATATAAGTTACATGTCATTAATTAATTCTGAGGATGAGAGCACAGTCTCGCTTTGGCAAAGGGCGGAAGAATACGCTCTGTGGAAAAGTTAGCGCACTCCAAGAGTGCGCTAACAGTTTTAGCGCATCGCCATTAGCCAATCAACTGGTTCACACCAGTCATGTGACACCAGTACTTACTGACAATTATTATTATTATTAAGAAACCAGAAAAAGCAGGACGAGGACGAAAAAAAGGAAAAGGGTGGGGAACGTCAAAGAAGGACAAACAAAAGAAGAAGAAGAAGTAGGAGGGCGGATTCTTCATAATTCGTTTTTAATTCAAGAATGTTAAAATGAGGGCGTTGAGGAAAACTTTAGGTTACCGGAGCACACAGACAGACAGACAGACAGACATACAGACATACAGACAGACAGACAGACAGACAGACAGACAGACACACGCACTCACGCACGTACGCACGCACGCACGCACGCACGCACGCACACACATACGCACGCACGCACACACACACACACACACACACACACACACACACACACACACACACACGCACACACCTCCATTACGACGATTGGAAGAACAAGTAGACATACAGACGACCACATTCAAAATACAATTTGACGGAGGTGTTGCAAAAAAACACCGAGGAGGACACGCGGCCTGCTCAATCAGCCCTTTAAAATCTATAACATTTTTCACTGCTGAATTGAAGGTGGACATTTCATCTAGCTCAGAATGTCCAAACACTAAAGCTTACAGGAGGTAAAAAAACGCATGCAATGAAGGAGAGAGATATCACGAAAGCTAAACAAATAAGCCACTCATCAATAGAAGGGAAGAAGAAACGCCTTGACGTATAATAGAATTAAAACCTGGGGCTCTCTACCCCATTTGTCTGTAGCCATCCGTTCGCTCGAGATGAGAAGCCATCCGTTCGCTCGAGATGAGAGGAAACGGATCCGTCAGATCCATTTTGTGGGTTTTTTCTCCACATCCTCAACCGCTACGATTGAATCCAGTGTCCCGTTTCTTTTGATAGATGCCTTACCGTCAGCAGACGAGAGACTTCTTCTTCCTTCGTTGGCCATGGGGAAAATGCTTTTCTTTCACCATCCGTCTTTGTGGCAGACATTGCAGTTGACCCTCTCTGTGGTTGAGGCTGGCCCGAAATGGCCATGACCGTCACCTACATTTTTGTCTCTTCTTGACTGAGATGGTGGTAAAATACACACGAAACGAAGTAGGAAACGGAACCGGTTGAATTCAGGAGAAGAGACTGAATTCTGCATTTACTGCTCGATAATTACTTTCTTGTGTCTATGCTAATAATAATCATACTATATAATATATACTATTTCTAGAACGTATTTAAGTCTCGGGGCAAACTCAAACTATCATAGACACCAGCACACAATCATCTCATCCGGCTGTTGCATGGGATGGGGGCAGACTTTCGCATGCACGCCTGCCAAAAGTCTATAGACTCATCACTTCCCCTAGAGAACAAAAATACTTGCAGTGTCAATATTGCAAATTGACAAACTTGATTCAGCTTAACATTCCCAGTCTGCACAGACGGCATTATAGTTGTTGATTGTTGGCATGAGTCCAAATCGATGGATACCCTTTTCCCTCATAACGTTCCTGGACGGATCATTTTGTGGTGATTTACCAGAGAAGGGGTATTCACTTTTTACTGGGGTTAAAGGGATATAACCTTGGATGTGACAAAGTTGTAGATATTTCTTGTCACTTTTGCTGTTTCATGTTTGTGTGTCATGTTCATGTTTGTGTTTCATGTTTAACAATATTTACTTTCAAAAGTTGTTACTTCTTCTTCTTCTTCTTTGTTCATGGGCTTAGACTCCCACGTTCACTCATGTTTTTTGCACGAGTGGAATTTTACGTGTATGACCGTTTTTACCCCGCCATTTAGGCAGCCATACGCCGATTTCGGGGGAGGCATGCTGGGTATTTTCGTGTTTCTATAACCCACCGAACTCTGACATGGATTACAGGATCTTTTCCGTGCGCACTTGGTCTTGTGCTTGCATGTACACACGAAGGGGGTTAAGTCACAACACACACACACATACACACACACACATAACCACAACCCTCGTCTCGATTCCCGGTCTATGTTAAAACATTTAGTCAAACCTTGACAAAATGTAAAAAGAAAGAAAAATAAGCACATACAGAGACAGAGACAGAAAGAGACAAAGGCAGACCGAGACAGAAAGAGACAAAGGCAGACCGAGACAGAAAGACAGTCAGACTAACTCAAACCCAATTTTCTCCGAACGACTTTGGTATATACGAAAATGGCATTTACAAAAATGGTGCATTTCTTCTGCCCTTCCGTCGGCTGTTACCCCCCTCCTTGTTATTTTCTCTCAGTGTCTCCCCACTGTCGCTATATCTGTGTGTATGTGTGTGTGTGTGTGTGTGTGTGTGTGTTGACGCGTGTGTGTGGGTGCGCGCGCGTTTGCGTGCGTGAATCCATGTGCGTGTATGCGTGTGTTGATGTCTGTGTCTGTGACTGCATTTTTGAAGTACGATGAAGTCTTGCACATTGTTTAAGTCTCTCTCTCCAACTCCTCCTCCTCCTCCTTCTCCTCATCTTTATCCTTGTAATCGGCCGAGAGATTCCCGTGCGCGAGAACTTGTAGACTTGCTAAGCCCCCGTCTCAGTTTCCCTGACACACTGATCCCTAACGAGGTGAGGTTAAACCTGTTAGATGACTCCCGCGGGGTATGTACACTGAGCCCAAAAAGTTAAGGATATTTTTTCAGTGGTATACCCCAGATGTTAAACAGCAGTTTTTGGGTCAGAAATTAACGTGTATTTTAAGATCTGTCTTTCTTCTGCTCAAAAATGCCTTTCAGGAATCTGAGCAATATTTGGGCATGACGTCACATGTTTGTGACCATGCCTACCCTCAAAAATGGCGTTTTTTGACGGCATGATTCACCACCAACAGTCAAAACGGCGACTTAAACTGAACGATATTTTGCATTTTTTTTACACCAAAATGTTTATTTGGTGTCTTACCTAACAAGTCATACAAAGTTCGTTCAAATCCGTCGCGCAGTCAGGCTAATCTAGCGTGTAAAGGAAAGCGACCACTATCCTGAAAAACAGCAAAAAATCCAGGGGTTTTGTGGTGCTTTTGCTGGGTAGCTGCAGTTGATATGCAATACATATAAAACTACAAATAGCAGCCTCTTCAAATTACACAGAACGATGACATTATTAAGTTTAAGTCACTGTTTCGACGGTTGAAGGTGAATCATGCCGTCAAAAAACGCCATTTTTTAGGGTAGGCGTGGTCACGGACATGTGACGTCATACCCAAATATTGCTCAGATTCAAGAAACATGTTTAAGCAGAAGAAAGACTGATCTTCAAATACACGTATATTTCTGACCCAAAAATTGCTGTTTAACATCTGGGGTATACCACTGAAAAAATATCCTTAACTTTTTGGGCTCAGTGTATGTATAGACCTCCTGAGTCACTTTGTGATTCCCGTGGCATCTTCTTCTTCCTATTTCGCTGGATCTCAAATACAATGTGGATTCAAAGTCTTGCACCCTGTAGTTTTATTGCACCGTTAGGATTTTGTCTTTTTCATTTAATGGGGGAGAGCGCAGGGGTGAGGGAGGAGAGGAGAGACAGGTTAGAGGCTTCAAAGCTGCAGCAAAGAAGGAGGTTGTTTTTATGTCGTTGTTGTTGTTGTTGTTGTTTATTGCTGGAATCTGCTGTGTTATGTTATGTCATGTTATGTTATGTTATGTTATGTTATGTAATGTTATGCAATGTTATGTAATAATGTCATGTTATATTATGTTATGTTATGTTATGTTATGTAAATGTGTGAGGCGAACGGGAAAGGACTGCTACATGCGGCAAAAGAATCTCTATTTGTGCAAGTCATTTACGTATTGCAGTTTAAATTGGCTTTTTTTCTCTCCATTTGTTATTTTCTAAGCGAAGAACATCAGGTGGTCGCCATAAGCAGTGGCATTGGGCGGTATAATCAAGGCAAATACGTAGAGGTTACATGCCGAGTCTCAGTGATTATTAAAAATAATGGTCGAAGTTAGCGGATCATGAAAAATGCGAGCTTTAGCGAGCTTTTTCATGACCGCGAACTGAGACCATTATTTTTTATAATCACTGAGACGAGGTGTGTAACCTCTTTATTCCTCCTTTCTTCAGTTATTCAAAGAAAAGAGGAGTTTTTTGCGCATTATTCAATCGCCTGCGCAGGTAGACTGGTTGAGTGAATCGGATTCGATCAAACTTTCCCACAAAAACTCCTCTTTTCTTTGAATAACTGAAGAAAGGAGGAATAAAGAGGTTACATACCTCGTCTCAGTGATTATTAAAAATAATGGTCTCAGTTCGCGGTCATGAAAAAGCTCGCTGAAGCTCGCATTTTTCATGATCCGCAAACTTCGACCATTATTTTTAATAATCACTGAGACTCGGCATGTAACCTCTACTTATGTTATCATCGGATGGTAGAAAGAACATGTATTTTTTAAATTGCGTACCGTTACTTCTCTGATCTGATATCGCTTGAAATGCAGTGGAGCAGTGGAGAAAGATAATAAGAGAAAGGTGTGTGTGTGTGTGTGTGTGTGTGTGTGTGTGTGCCTTTGTGTGTGTGTATGTATGTGTGTGTGTGTGTGTGTGAGTGTGTTTGTGTGCGTGTATGTGTGTGTGTGTGTATGTGTGTGTGTGTGTGTATGTGTGTGTGTGTGTGTGCGTGCGTGCGCGTGTGTGTGTGTGTGTGTGTACGTGTGTGTGTGTGCGTATGTGTATGTGCGCGCGCGCGTGTGTGTGTGTGTGTATGTGTGTGTGTGTGTGTGTGGATGTGTGTGTATGTGTGTGTGTATGTGTGTGTATGTGTGTGTGTATGTGTGTATGTGTGTGTGTGTGTATGTGTGTGTGTCAGGCAGTCGGTCCGCAGAATTCTCATTTCTAGTGGACTTTTGTCCCTTTTACACTGGCACATATACCTCATCCCAGCACCATTTGTGTGTTGCCTGTCTTGGCAAAAATGAACCCAGTTGACCGGTGATGATGTGTGATGACTATTTATTGGTCATTTTCTCTGGCCGGACCTTGGCCGTGCTATCTCACCGCCTGATTGTTCTCTGGCAGTGTGGACAGTGCCAACACACAGGCTATTTTTCTGCCAAATGCATGTCCACCGTGACCTGCTGCGGTCAGTCCCGTGGCTTGATTACCTTGGCGTCTGTTTTGCAGGTCCAAAAGGTCAAGTCTGGTGCACACAATGGTGAAGGGGTTCTGAGAGGAGAAAAGACGAAGTAAAGAGAAGAAGGGCCGCGTTGCAAGAGGAAACAGATGAAATTAGGGGAGCGAGGGGGGGGGGGCTGAAGAAAGAGAGAGAGGGGAGCAGAGAGAGAAGAGAGAAAGAGAGAGAGAAGAGAGAGAAAGCGAGAGGCAGAGAGAGAGCGAGAGAGGCAGAGAGAGAGAGAGAGAGCGAGAGAGAAAGACAGGCAGACAGATAGACAGTGGCAGGCCCGGGACATACAGACAGACAGAGTCAGAGACTGAGACAGGCAGACATTATAGAGAGAAAGCAGCTTAGGAGCGCAGAGAGAGAGAGAGAGAGAGAGAGAGAGAGAGAGAGAGAGAGAGAGAGAGAAAGAAAGAGAGAGAGAGAGAGACATACAGACAGACAGAGACAGAGACAGACAGGCAGACAGACAGACTGACAGCCACAAAGGCAAAAAAACACATAGACAAACAGACATACAGAAATAGAGTGACAGAGAAAGGGAGAAATGATTCCACTTCTCAGAAATGGAACAATGGGTCATCAAAGTGCATACCCCAAATTCAGAAGCTCTCAGATTCACTACCTCGTCCAATTTCCGACGATTGCTCTCAGACCTGAATGCCGAGCGGGAGTCCAGCATAACAAAGAATAATAGGCCGACATTTCACAGGAATAGCTAGCTGTCATGTCATTATGCGATACGACAAGCATTGGAATCCAAAGGGAAGATGTCTTTTGACTTGTTTTTCTGGTGCGTGATATGAAATATATTATAGGTCCTCGGGTGCATGCCTTTGGTTAAGCTTAATCTTGCTATAAAACATGTGGGAAGTATTTTTGAATTATGCATTTTGATTGTTCCGACGGAAATGTAATTTGAAAAAGTATCGTGAATGGCTCCATTTTGATTGGTTGGGTTGAAACAGCATGCACGATGTAAAAACCGCTGGAATCAGTTTGGAAAAATGCATTCTGATGAGATCGACAGATCGATGAAAGATTTGGGATGAAAAGTGTTTGAACTCGTATAGATTCCGTTTGATTGATCAGTTTAACGTTTGAAATGCAAATCGCTTGGTTCCCTGACCTAAATAGAATTTGATTTGACACACATTGACACTTTTCGTGTAATACTCGTTTTATTGATGAATGCAGAGTGTTTGAACCGTTCGTGAATGTTTAAAAAAAATATTTGAAGAAACCCACACATAGATTAGTGGGATTGTCTTTTTGTAATTGTCCTATAAAAAGCATCAGAGCTGCGAAGTATAGTGTTGTCATTAGATGGAGGGCCATAGATTAGCAAAATCCAAACAACTGTTATTGTTAGTTTTGGGGGTATATGTACGTACTGCTCACAATATACCACTCCCTTTGATGCCGCTGGATGTAACATGTGATAGACAACACTTACGCTGATGACATCCTCGATTAATCATCGGAAAGTGTGATTTGACAAGCAATATACACCGCCACAAACGTCCCATTGATCGGATGGGCTGAAGTGTGAAGCGACACCAACACTCTGCTTAACTTATTATTGGCTAGACTAACGTACGAGAGATGGGGCAACCATTCAAAATCCGCTGTTGAGGTAGTGCAGAATTGCTTTCTAACGTTAGTGCAGCACATTTTTTGTTTGTTTGTTTGCTTAACGCCCAGCCGACCACGAAGGGCCATATCAGGGCGGTGCTGCTTTGACATTTAACGTGCGCCACACACAAGACAGAAGTCGCAGCACAGGCTTCATGTCTCACCCAGTCACATTATTCTGACACCAGACCAACCAGTCCTAGCACTAACCCCATAATGCCAGACGCCAGGCGGAGCAGCCACTAGATTGCCAATTTTAAAGTCTTAGTGCAGCACATAAAACCACCTGTGATTGGTGTGTGTTTTGTTTGATTTCACTCGCCAAACCCTCGATTAATCAGCACAAAGTGTGATATGACAAGCAATACACACCGCCACAAACATCGTCTTGATTGGCTGGGCTGTTGGGGCATATATATGACAGACACCGATACCAATACTCTGCGCATCTTTCTATTGGTAGGACTGACTTGTTATACGACAACCATTCACAATCCTCAGTTCACCGAGTACTATTCAATCTGCCTTCACCTTTCAATCCCAGAACGGTACCATCGAGAAGAAAAAAACTACTCACAGAGTAAGCGGCTGGTGAACGATGTCGTGATTCAATTCCATGTTGTCTTGGGTTGTGATCTCTCTGGTGATTACCTCCCTTATGTCACTTGTGGTCAGACGGTTGTCTCCCCTGAATGGCAAGCAAAGCAAACCTCGTGTCTTGCTGAAGAGGGCGATGAGTACTTTAAAGAAGAAAGTACACGCACACAAATACTGATGAGTGTTTTTATCCCAACATAACGTCTGTCTGCAACGTAATCGTTGACTTGATAAGATTCTAAGACTAGGATAGAACTTGGTTATGAGTTGGCTTATGACTTAGATATGTACATGCATAGGCCTACAGCCGAACATTTGATCATGACAATGACGTTTCCTTATTTGAAGAGAATAATACATATAACAAGCAATGAATGAGCTTGATCTGTTACATGTAACCCTCGCCCAAAAGAGGGGCACAATAACCTCCTATGGTTAAAGAATAAACAAAGGCTTAAACTTAAATGAGCAACCGAACATCACTATTTCTGTGTCATTTTTCTTACGTTTTTTTGTATTGGTAAATAATAATACCATGCAAACATGAGATATTTAACGCACAGTGATGATTTGTCTTCCGCTTTCCAACTTCAAGATGATGACAAACTAACACAATCGTTATGTATAATTGGACCACGATCATTTTTTTTCTTTTTAGCTTGATGCGTTTAAAGGAAATAGACAGATAGGAATGCATATATAAACTGAGCAAAACAATTCTTGCACCCATTTTCGTACCCCAAGTAAAACATTCATTGCCGTGTCATTTCATTCAAACTGTATATGCCATTAAAGGCCCTTCACTTGGCTTCCGGGCACACTTTTCATATCAAAGATTTCTGTTGTAGATATCACGTGACTGCCGCCGAAGACAGGTCACCCCCAAAATCGACTTTACAAAAACGTAATGTACCAATTAAAAATTCGACACAAATTCAGAATAGGTTTAACTTGGCAACGTTTACAGACGAGGAGAAAGCCAAATCATTTATCTATCCTGAACAGGTTCTTTTGTTTTGCTATCTGGCGTATCGCTTGTGTTATGTCAGTTCTATTGATGTAGGTGTTGAGCGCATGAGCAGTGGAAAACGAGAGGTTTTTGCGCCCATTTTGAGGGGTACCAGGACAAAACGCTCCATATTTCAGCAATGCCTAAATGGATTGCTTCTAAACGTTCCGGATCTTAAGTCTACATAAAAGACGTACGTCCAGTAAAATGTCGCATCGTTACAGATATTTGTTGAGATTATAAGCAATCTTATCTTCCGGAAAATGTTTTAAAACTTGTAATTAGTTTAAAGGTTTACATCCAACAAAATCATGACTTTGCATTCGTACAGACAAATAAATGTTACAAATACTGCCAAAGTGTCGTATTAATACAATCACTTCTTTACGTTTCCTAGTCCTGTAAACACGATAACATATTTTGGAAGGATTGCAGTGCGACGGCCATGTCCAGTCATCCGTGACCGCAGCATGTTTTGAGAGGCATTCAGCGATTACCGCTGTCAATAGCAAACAGCATGTACGTTCCATTTTTTTCTCGTGTATTTACATGGCTAGCAAATGTCCGTCAGTCGTCACGCTCAAATGAAACTTTGGCAGTTCTTGAAACAACCATTTGTCCGTATGCATGTAAAGTCGTGAACTTTTAGGATGTAAATTCACAAACCAGTGACTGGTTTAAAACATTTTCCGGAAGAGTGCATAAGATCTGAGTACAAGCATGTAGTGATCCAAAATTTCACCCAGGGCAAGTCTCGTATACAAGTAGACTTCAGCTTCTAAAAGTTTCGAATCAATACATTTCGGCATTGGTGAAATATAGCGCTTTTTGTCATGGTACCCCTCAAAATGGACGCAAAATCCTCTCGTTTTTTTTACTGTACAACCTGTTCTGGATAACTAAATGGTGGTTCTTTCTTCTCGTATGTAAAAATAGCCAAGCTGCGCCTATTCTGAATTTGTGTCGAATTTTTAATTGGTACCTGACGTTATTGTCAGGGCGATTTGGGGGGTACCCTTACCTCGGCTGCGGTCACGTGATACTTAAAACAGAAATCTTTGATTCAAAAAGTGTGCAAGGTAGCCAAGTGGAGGGCCTGTAATGGCATATACAGTTTGAATAAAATGACACTGGAATGAATGTTTTAGTTGGGGTACGAAAATGGGTGCAATAAATGTTTTGCTCAGTTTATATATACATTCTCAATGCACGGGGGAAACACAAAAAAACATAAAAGTGTAATAAAACTTGAAAATGTTACTATAGTGGTGTTTGAGCAGTTCAATAACATTTTCAAGTATACAGACAGTCTGTATACATACAGTTTTGCAGACAGATGTGCAATTAGTTAGCCATACTTTGAAAAAAGAGACAAAAGCAGAGAGACAGTTGATATTGATGCAGGTTAAATGATCTCAGTAAGGTCATATATTGTACTACGTTGCAAGCCCCTGGAGCAAATTTTTGATTTAATAGTGCTTTTGTGAACAAGAAACAATTAACAAGTGGCTCTATCCCATCTCCCCCCCCCTTTTCCCCGTCGCGATATAACCTTCGTGGTTGAAAACGACATTAAACACCAAAGAAAGAAAGAAAGAAAGGTTAAAATGGTTTCTACCTTATTCCCATGGATACTGTCTCTGAGTCTGCACGTAAAGTTGACCCGTGTCCGACCCGGTATTTGTAGTATTACTTGTGATACATCCACCACCGTATTGTTTGTGCGAAAGAGGAATCCAACCACTGTTTATATGGTTGTATTGTTTGTTTGATTTATTCAAATGCCAGGGGAATATCTCGAGAAAGTAGAGCGCTTGCGATCGCTGATATAAAATGGGACTCTGCCATATCAGCATTCGTCAAAATGCAGCTTTGTCATTCGATTTGCGTTTGCTGACGTTTTGATCGGAATGATTGTTACGGCTGCAAGCGGCACTGCGACCTTTGAACTGTTAATTTTGGACGCACCAACATGAGGTTTACTTTCATTTTGTTTTCTTTGTTTCTTTGCTTGTTTGTTTTTTAACAATTTTATTTCCATGGGATTTTGCAAGAAAGGGGGGCGCATGGGATTGCTTTTATAAACACGACTGTGCCATATCTGCTTTTGCGGAATACACCTTCTCTCGATTTGCATGCGTCGTGCAGAGCTGGTGTTTTGTTCAGAATGGTTGTCAATGCTGTTTACACGACGTGCTCGGTCCTTTGAACTTGGGAAGGTTTTAATTAATTTGTCAGGAAAAAGGAAAGGATGAGAATAGGGGTGGGAGGAGCACAGACATTGTTCGACATTATTGCACAACAATTGGCAAGAAAAGTGAGAGAGAAAAGGAAAAATACTGCGTGAACATTCAAAGAACCAATCGTTTTACTACGTGACCTCAGGCTGTTCCATGAAACAATCGTGTACCGGCTTGGAAGTTGACAGTTTTGCCATTGAATACGAATTGCCCCGGTTCTCTTGGTTCTGTAACTTTAGCTTAGATAGAAGGAGGAAAACATCAAAGTTGTCAATAAATAGTATATACATAGTAGAAACTGAGGTTGACAAAAACTGCTGGTCTGCAACCATTAAACTGTATCCAATGACATTTTAATACAATTTGTAAAATGTTTTTGCGCAGACACGTGCAACTAGAGAGAGAGAGAGAGAGAGAGAGAGAGAGAGAGAGAGAGAGAGAGAGACAGAGAGAGAGAGACAGAGAGACAGAGAGAGCGAGAGACAGAGAGACAGAGAGACAGAGAGAGACAGAGAGGGACGGAGAGGGACAGAGAGAGACAGAGAGAGACACAGAGAGACACAGAGAGACACAGAGAGAGACACAGAGAGAGACACAGAGAGAGACACAGAGAGAGACACAGAGAGAGACACAGAGAGAGACAGAGAGAGAGACAGAGAGAGAGACAGAGAGAGAGAGAAAAAGAGAGAGAAAGTGAGAGAGAGAGAGAGAGAGAGAGAGAGAGAGAGAGAGAGAGAGAGAGAGAGAGAGAGAGAGAGAGAGAGAACAAGTGACAGAGAAAGAGCGAGAGACAAACAGAAAAAAAGCGAGAGACAGACAGAAAAAGAGAGACACAGAGAGACAGAAAAAGAGAGATATAGAAAGAAATGTTGAGGGGAAGGCAGGGAAGGGAAAGTGGGAGTAATCCAAGATACATAATGACATCCCGCCAGCCACTTTTGTTTAAGATTCAGCACAGAAAAGTGTGTTTCAGCTCAAAAGCAAGCACAACATCATTATACATAAGAGATTTTGAGCACTGACATTTTATTCCACTTCAACAAGCAACCAATTAACCAACGCTGACAACAAAAGCCTGATATGCATCGACAGTGTGACAAATAGTTTGGCCAGCAAATCCTTACAACACAAGAACAGCAGTCACTTCATGAACAAGGTCAACAGAAAACAAATTTGAAACGACAATGTCCAATACAATACAAACGAAAACTCTCTCCCTCTCCCATACTATCTCTCTCTCTGTCTCTGTTTTTTTTCTGTCTGTCTATGTCTACCTGCCTGTATGTCTGTCTGTCGGTCTGTCTCTATCTATCTCTCTATTAATTCTCAAACATCAGAAAGGTGAATTGAAAGCCATTAACATGAAACACACGTCTAAACAAAAAGGATATGAAGCAAACAGTACAGTCAGCGCCCTTTAATGAGAGACAGTCTTTCCTTCTCTCTCACTTTCTTTCGACAATAAATATGAAACAGATTTCATAGTTTGACATGATAAGCGTTCGTGGTTTTTTTTTCATAATTAAATTAACGTGTGTGTGCGTAAGCGGATGCGTTCGAGATAATTTCTTTGTATGATTTGCAAACAGTCAAATGTTCACCGTCTTTCTGTGCAAAATATAAATAACACGGAACTTGTAAAAGAGGAAAAACCAATGTATGTTTTTGCCTTGAGCGTTAGCATTAGTGTCTCGTGTTTTTGTTTTTTTCTCTTTTTTTCTCTGTTAATTGATAGATTTGGTTTGGATGTAGACTGATCATTAGTTTTCTTTGTTTTCTAATGAACCATTGTCCAAAATGCTCTCTTATATAACAAAACAAACTTGTTGAGTTCACAAAATCAACAAACAACGATTCAAATAAACAAACCAATAGATAATAAAACTGAGCAATGCATTGTAGCCACATGGTACCCCCATTACTATACATATATATATTTAACAACAAAAAGGCAAGAACAAAAAAAGATTAAAACTATAAACAAACAAACAATCATGGAAAACCACAGCAATTAACATGCAATCAAAACGTTTGTTTTAATCTTATACTGCGAACTCTTTGTTGTAAGCGGCTGTAGCTTATTGAACTGCGACATTACACGTACACTCGTTTCTGTTCATATAAATAATTTGTAGCTGATCGATATATAATCATTGTCGCAACAAGCGCCGTACAACAGTACGTACTGTACACTCCACAGCTGGAAAAGTCTCATTCCCAGAATGAAGAACATATTATTTCCGCTCAAAAGCGTCCATTTTCACTCTAAATAAAAGTGTTCCAGTTTTGAACACAGTATTAATTGTAAAGATGTGTGGAGCATGGTAAATAAAGTGCTATAGCTTTAAAACACCGCTACACGTTGTGATCACAACAGCACGGATACTCTGTCCAAGAAAGGATTTTAGAGTCAATAAAACTCATTTTTAAGATTTTGGAAAATAGATGTTTTGTAATCAACCATTAAAACAAATAACGGGACAACTTTTCATCTAAACTCTCATCGATTAACAGCAATTCATGCGACAGTTGTTTTGCATTTATGGGTCTAAGACAAAAATATATGCAAAGATAATGATGAACAAATCGACTGTTGTCATGAACTCGCTATAGGGAGCATTCGTTGCTGATTAGACAAAAATAGGCCATGTGAAATGATGACAAAGAAAGGGCTATGCATGGAATCACTTTTTCTCCATTCCCGTGAACACATGATGTTTGCTCCAATTACTCAGAAGTTTCATGCAATTCAGTCTCAACTATACAAACAAAAGGTGTCTGTGAGAACTAAGAAATAGGCCTTCCTCAGAAGCTTTTCTGTCAGATGAACAATAATCACAGATCAACGCTAGGACGCAAGTGTATTCGTGGGGAAGCTTGCGCTCAGGCTGATAGATAACAGAAACGTACAGTGATGGCGCTAGTATTTTTTTCAAACCGGTACGCAAACTTTTATGATGTAAACAGTCCAGAAAAAAACAGTAGGCTGGTCATTGGAATCAGTTAGAGTCCAACTCAGAGTACTGGTTTTATTGTTCTACCAGCAAAAAGAAAAAAAGAAAAAAAAGGTAGTTCTAAAAAACAACCGGTGGGTCAAACCGGCAGCCAATTTTGTTCCGGTAATTTCTCGTTTCAACCGGTAATTACCGGTTCGCGCCAATACTGACGTATGTCGGTAAACTTACATGACACAAGTAGGCGCATGCATGCATGAATAAGGACAGATACACAGACACAAACTTACAAACACAAGTGCTCTCATATCGATGAACAATCAACAATTTAAACAACGACAACTACCGTATTAAACTACAGGGCCCTATGCACGGACACAAATTCATTGGCATAACCCAGAATTAACTGAAAGAAGATTTATCATTTTGAGATTCACAGTTTCACTGGGATTAATCGTGAAAATGCCAAAATTTGATGCAATACATCTTTGCACAGTCCAATGCGTCACGTCCTTTACGTCAAGCAAAACCCATACACAATAAATACATTTTCTACACTTCAGCAAACCAGCTGCTGTTTTTAATTGCACAATTTAATAACATTCGATAACATTTCTTTTGTAAAAATCACATCAGATCTAGATCGCGCAAAGTGAGTTATTTCAAATCATCGCGAATCTCGCATTCCATATTCAAGGCGAATGACATGCACGCACATTATACAGTATTATGATACAATGCCTGCTCTGTGATCAGTCGAGCTTGACGATAAAACTGTAAAAGGAGGGAGTGTCAGGTATTCAATTTAAATTTCTGCCGAGCGCAAAATGTGTCGAAGAAGAAGATGAATCTCTATGATATAAAAACCTGCGTTTAATCGGCTTAATCTCTTTCTTGAAACACATTGTGTGACACAGACAGAATGTTTTTGATTCAAACAACACAACGTAAATTTTGCCTTCAAATTTAGTGATTTACGTTTTCCTGCTGAATGGCTTCATTGTCTCAAACAAAGGCCACCTTGCTGCTGTTACTGTTTTTGTCCAACACAACTTTCTCCTCTCCTTCAACGCTCTTCGTGACGCAATTGCCGTTCGATGGCGTCATTTCAGTCATTTCGCACAGATTGGGTGACGTCACTGCCTGCGTGACGCAATTTCCCTGTGACGTCAGGGAGACGAGATCCTCATCAAAACGTACACTTCCTTCGCTGGTGATGGAGCCGACAGTCACAGTGCTGAGTTTTCTGTTATTACCAGACTTACTAGCCGCTATGGCGCTGGTTTTTATCGCCTGACGTAACAGTTCGTCACTCTCTTCTCGTGACGACTTACGCGGCGGTACTTTGTCCAGATCATGTGACCGGGCTTTCTGCAGGCGCAGGCGCCGCTTCTCCGCATCCGACAACAGGCCCTGAGAGGCCGCGTCGAGTTCGTTGGAGGTGGCGGAGAACCTGCGCTTGCCTTTGGAGGGGGTCAAGGAGAGGGTACTGGCCCGGGGAAGGAGGGCGGAGGTTTGAGATCGCGCGGAGCTTGTAGCAGCGGCCTTGCGGTAGGAGGAGGCAGCGAAGGAGCGAGTGAAGGCGGTGGGGTCCCCCTTCCTGTAGCGGTGACGGTACCACAGACGCTTTAGCTCCCCGTGAACCTGGTGGAGGAAAGAGAGAGAAATAAGAGCCTGTCTTGAGTGTGTGGTTTTAATAAGTGGGAATCTTCGTCAAATAAGGCAGAATGCAATTTTTAGATCTGAGAAGCAAAGGGACGTTAGCTCGTACGTTGCACGACACGTGCAACAAGAGTAAGTGAGAGTTAATGCGGAACCAATGTCCTGGCACCAAAGAGAACTACAAGCATTGACATGAACAAGCGAGTTTTATCATCAATAAATAATGTTCCTCGTTCTCCAAGGCACTTTAACTACACCGACGTGCACAGTCGTACACAAGAGACATTTTGTTATTCGTAAGAACCCAGTATTGATCTAAGGACAATGTTCATGTATATGACTGTGTACATGCGTGTTAGGTAAGAGTGGCTTGGGCAATGAGAAACATATGAGTTAATGAGTAATATATTCAGACATACGTACACCAAAAACAGACAGGCTGACCCACTGTCATAGACACAGCCATGCACTATCAGACTGACTCACAATCACTTCCACGTACATTGTTCTTAGTTTGACAGTTACAAACATTCCGAATCAGTCTATAGATTAAGTCAAAGAATAAACACACAGCCTTAAATACTTCTGCTTTCAGATATTGAAAAATGATTTTTTTTTTGTATTCTATGTGTTTCTGCGTTTCAGTCTTTCTTTCGTAGAAGAAAGTAAACAAATATATGTGTACATGAGCATTACTCTGTGAAACAAGTACCCACCTCTTCGTTCAAGAAGCAAAACAGCAAAGCAAGAAGAAACCCCTGCAACAAATATTGAGAGTTAGTTAAATCTTGTCATCAACTGCACGATATTTGAGTCTGTCCAATCGTTTATTGTTAAATCTGGTCGACTGATTTGATGGATGTGTTCCCGCATTGATAGTGTATATGTGTGTGGGCAGGCGTATGTGTACCTCCACACTGCCTCTCTCTGTGTTATCGTATTTGATTACATAAGCAGCGTATAAGTAATGATTATTATCGTTTGTCTCGTATTTTATATGTTAACGAATTACTGCCTTCCATAAAAAATTGTTACATTTACTTGAATTTACATGTTGCATGTCTTAGACTTGATGCTCTCTTCCTATGCGCTTTCGTCCTAGTCTCTCCTTGTGGTTGTTAGTACTTTCTTCCCCCTCCCTTTTCTTTTTTATCTTCTGTAGATTCTTTTGTTCCTATTTAGCTCCCCATCCCCATTCTTTCAATTTGTTCTTCTGGTTTATTGTTGTTATGTCCACCATTACGAAAATGTGTGTAATTTAGTATTGTTCTGGTCACGTGATATAAGCATTTGCTTGAGTGCGTGTCCTAGCTGTGTGTTTCGAACTGTTCATGCGAAGAAATTCTGAATAAAATTTTGTTTAAACCAACTGCACGATGTCATTGATTACAAATTTTACATATTTTCAAACAGCAAACAGCCTTCAGACACTGTAAAAGCGTTGTTAAATAACAAATGTATAATAAATCCACTGACAAAACAACAACAACAACAACAGTCAACAACAACAACAACAACAACAACAACAACAACAACAACAACAACAACAACAACAACAACAACAACAAACAGTCATACTTCGTACATGGTCAAGCCAGCGAAACGCCAATGTCAAATAACTTGCAAGCTACCCGTTGACCATCATGTCCAAATAAACTCTCACCTGAAATGAGTTGTAGGTCATCTCCAGGTAGAGATAAGCCACGTTAAATGAGTTGTTCTCGAAGCCTGAGGGAACCACCACGTAAAACACCAAATACATGATGCCAAACAGCGGAATAAGAACCAGAATGAACTTGGCCAGCTTTCTGTCAACACACACAATCCAATCTTACTGCCGGTGTAATACGTAGCAAATAATGCTAAACAGAAGTCTGGGCAAAAAAACACATCAAAATGTGGTGTTTTTTTCCCGTTGACAAATAATGTACATTGTGTATGAAAGAAAATCCAGAATAAGAGAAGAAAAGAATTTAACTTCGTCAATCTAAGTTATTTTCACTTAATTGGATAAATATTTAAGACATTAATGGGGTTTGGGAAAAAATACAAAAATGACACAATCGCAAATCTAATTCCTTGACAGAAGACACATGTATTTCTATCGTAATAATAAATGTAGATATGGCTCTTTAAGTGGAGGACCCCCTCAAAAATGGCCGCAAAACGTGCCTTTTTTGGCCTCTGAAACGGTTGACCCCTACCGCCTTTGTCAAAAGGCTACAAAAAGACTAGAGAAGTAAGGTGCATAAAAAAAAATGATCTGAACTGAAAATTGAATGGCCTTTCTAACGGTAGTCATAAGTGTTTGGTAAGTGCACATTCTGATTTTTTGCAGATTTTAAAACACGGGGCTATGGTTTTTGTCAGGTCGATTTTAGGGGTGACCTTGTTTGACAGGCTGTAACGGGATGCCTATACAAATTACCACCGATCGGACAAATGATATGAACGGTGGACATAATTACCTTTTCCAGCATATAAAGTTGAACTAAAATGAATTGCGTTTTACCGCTTTTGTTAGCGTGCGAAAGTTGTTGCAATAATTTCTTGGCCAAGTTTAGTACAGTTTCTCATTCCTTGTGTCTTCAGTATTTACAATAGGAAAACGTCAAACCTGTATTTGGCTTTTCCGCTGGCTCCAAGTTCTGAACTGTGTCGAAGTTTCATGAACAGCTTTCTGAATATGTTAAGAAACAAAAACAGGTTTATCTGAAACAGAAAACAATGAAAGGATTAATTCAAAAAAAGAAAAGAAAAGCAAAAACGCTCTTAACATTCAAGACAAGTACTAGTAACAAAAAAAGTGTATGCAAGCCAACGAAAATCTTCTAAAACTTTTTGATTCGCTGAGAAGTTAAAATTGCACAAAACTAAGGAGGCGATCAATCAATTTGACAAGAGGCAGATACAAGATGAATGTGTTTTCTCACCACAATAACAGCAACACCAGATCCTCGGAGAATCCAGTAGTAATACGTGTTGTGTTGAATGTTCCAGCAGCTAGAACAGAAAAACACAGTGTATCGGTAACATTAGTATCTGGCAAAACAAAACACAAAGTAAACTAACGAAGAGAGAAATAATGAAAGACAGCAACACAGAAAGAAAGACAGAAAGAATAGAAAAGAAGAAACGAAAGAACGAATGAAAGAACGAAAAAAAACAGAAAGAAAGAAAGAAAGAAAGAAAGAAAGAAAGAAAGAAAGAAAAACACACACACACACACACACACACACACACACACACACACACACACACACAACAGCTTTGCATGAGACAGTTTTAACATGTAAATGACATGGGGGTTCCAATCCAAGGGGACCAACCTTGCATAACGATCACCAAGAAGGAGGTTGTGTCCCTTAGCCCAGAAATCGATTTTCCCGCGCTCATGATTGACACAGCCTCCTTGCTTTTATGGACAAACACACGCATTGACACACACACACACTCACACACACACGCACACATATACACAGACACATACTAACATACCCACAAAGACAACCACAGCCACACACACACTGACACACACACGCACACGCACACACACACACACACACACACACACACACACAAGGTCACGCACAACCACACACACGCACACACACATTTAACGTTCACCGGCACACGTCTTGCTACTCACAATGTATTTTCGTAGAGCGATTTGATAATCACCCAGGGTAGCAAGCAGGGAAAAGGCAATACTGAAACAAAAATAGGAAGTCATTAAGTTCGAGAAAAATCCACACAACAAAAGGAACACTGACTTATCTTAATGTATGTATTATATTCTTGAAGGATATCGTAACTCGTACATTATGGCACCTTAGTGAGCAACAATATCAATACCTAGGCCTAAAAGTGATTTTTCTCCCCGCGTGTGCTGTTGTGTGTGTGTGTGTGTGTGTGTGTGTGTGTGTGTGTGTGTGTGTGTGTGTGTGCGTGTGTGTGCGTGTGTGTGTGTGTGCGTGTGTGTGCGTGTGCGTGCGTGTGTGCGTGAGTGTATGTAACGTGCGTGCAAATAATCGAAATATGTGTGTGTGTGCGTGCCTGAATGTCCACAACAACCAGCTCTTAACGACAACAACAATTCAAGAATAACTTGATCAATTAAATATATAAGAACAAGAAACAACCACAAAATCCCTCAGCATAACAGAGGATACTGTCTGCTGGTGCTCTGTAGATGCCGGCTTTATCATTCTCACAGTCAAACTACGCCTCTAGGACCTACTCCGAGAACTGCTTTACACACACACAGGTAATAGGCTGTAACAGACGTATCGGGTCAGCTTAGTTTGTCCACCCACCCCTTTTCCATCGGAATTGCTTGAAGAATTGAAGAGAGAGAGGTAAAGTGTGAATTTTTCGGGAACAGCTTTGCAAAAGGTACGCTTATAAATACGGACGTAATGCATCGTTGCATTATCTGTAATATAGACTCGCACTCAAACAAAAGCATACACACGGCCTACAAGACTGCTAGGCGGCTTCAGCTGACAAGGTGTGACCCCCCCCACACACACACACACGCGCGCGGGCGCACGCACGCACTGCTTGATTGCTGTGATGAAATACTTGCACGACATTTTTTTCTATCAACAAATCTCCTGAGTGCACAGAGAGCACACATGCTGCTCATGTTCGGTAAAAGACCAAGTGGAGGGATGGTCTTATCCTTTGTACAAGCCTGGCCACATCTGAGATGGCAAACCGATCTGTCAATACACTAAGGAGTGTGCCTTACTAGCTCTCCGTCTCTACAGTCCCACCCCGTCCCCTTCCTCGCAAGGCATTGAGGTGATTAGATTAGAGAAGCTAAACTACTCCCCGCAACTTGCCATGCGTGTGTACCCCCTAACACAGATCCAGTGATTTGTTGGTCTCCGAGAACGACGCCATAAGCCCTCTAATCCGTCATCGCTTTGCCCTCCAGGGGCTGTCTGCAACAACTGCTGTGTTTATCAGCGACGAGAAAGTGACCACTGAGCTAGGACTGGTGAGGCCCAAGCGCTGATTGGGAATGGTTGAAACTGAAATATGAAATTTGTAATTTCAACCAATCCCACCGAGATTGGTACTTCCTCGTGTAAATCTCCCTTGGAGTTTAGTCCGGAGATTTCAACCCCTGAAACGCCCTATGAAGTGGTATAAACATCCGTTTAGCGACTTTAGTCTGTTTGTGCACGTCGTGTTTTGTGTCCAAGTAGGCCACCGATCCGGCATCACGGGCTTCGGTTCCCAAGAGTATTTGTGGAAGCATCATCCTGATTCCTTCGTGTAAGCCCAGTTCGCCACGCCAGCATTCTCTCACAATTCCGCCCCGAAAGCTGCACGAACGTACACACGCAAACCAACCACTACAAATTAGCTCTGATTTGAAGGATGTCTCTGCTTTGGCCGGGTTTCAAACCCTATCCCATACTCTCCACGCACACTACATTGAAAAAAGGTAGTTTTAACGAACGGTATATACACCCTCCGCTCGCATTACCGTTTTTACCACCAGACAATCCTGTGTACCAGCATGTGAAAAGCAGAGCTGGACCTTCAAAAATGAAGCAGGGGTACAGGGGATGGCTGGACTGGGCGTCTAGGGTGGGGGGGGGGAGGTTTGTCTTGCCCCCAAGATGCCGTTTACATCTAGTTCTTGAAAGGAATATTCTGTGTCTCTCTCTAAGAAAAAGGTACATTTGCCTGGTATAGGGTGTGGGGGCTTCCGGGAACCAGGAAACTCTCCCTCCCCTCAGATCCAGCATCGGCTAATACCCCACTCTTCTCTTTTCCAAACAACCCGGTGATGTACAGGCCCTTAAACAGAGACCGCCCTATATCAGTCTTTCTCAGAGAACACACACGCACACACACACACACACACACACACACACACACACACACACACACACACACACACACACACACACACACACACACACACACACACACTTACCCCATCCTAGGACAACGTAGATCCTGACTCCCCGCCGTTCCGTCCTGAGAGGCCTCTGTACCAGCATGGTGAGGTAGAGCGCTTCTGCCAGGATCCACATGTTGCAGGCACTCACCGAGTACATGAACACCGTGATCAGCAGCTTGCACTCCCAGTGCTGCACACACGCATACACACACGTTTGTATTGATTCTCCTAAAACATTTTTAAGGGTTCCAAAATTGGGATTCTACTCGTCTTCACATCATCTTCGTAGCGAACCTCCTTATATTTGTGAATGCCTAAAATATCCCAACTAAGACATTTTCTTCCAAGCGCCCTCTGTAAGAGTGTCATCCTCAAACCTTGCTTCACATCCACATACGCGCCTCTTCTGTCCCTCCTAATTGTTTTAACATATGCTTCAGTGTGACGTTTTGACGATATCCTTTAAATTTAAGACTATTTGAGATACCAGAGCATTGTAAACGAACTATGTGATCACATCGGGCCCCATCTTGACGACCCCACTTCTTCCATCGTTCCCTCCAACACACACGCACGCACGCACGCACGCACGCACGCACACACGCACACACACACACACACACACACACACACACACACACACACACACACACACACACACACCGTACCAGAGCATCGTGGACAAACTCCAGGATGCCATCGTGTCCCATCTTGACGTCCTTGGACAGCCCCACGTTGCCCACGAAGAGAGCGTCCTTCAGGAAGGAGATGAGGGCTCGCAGGATGAAGGCCAGGAACAGGTTGATGTGCAGCGTGTTGCTCTTGGAATGGAGACGCCTGGGAAAAAAAACCAACCAGCAGATGTTTACATTATTAAAATTGCTTAGAATTTGATAACTGGCTATATTGCTGACGGTGGTAGTTAGTTTAATGCCCGTATGAGGACTCGGCATGAGGTTAGCGAGCAGCCAACGCAAGGTTGAGCTTATTGCCTTGTTGTTGGTCTATCTGTCCTTGTGCCCACATGTGAACGTAGTAAAGCATGCGCGCTCATCGTGTGCATTCGTAGGTGCGTGAATACGAGCAAGCCCCACAATGATAATTATAAAGGAAGACCGACAGACAGGCAGACAGTACAGACAGTACAGAGAGGACACAGGCTGACGTGAGCACGTCTGCGCACACAATCAATCAGAACAGAAATAAACGAACACAGGATTCTGTGCCGTAATGGTAAGAATGGTATGTTGATCCGAAGTCTGCTGCATCTGAAATGAAGACACCAAAACACAGACGGGAGAATATGGAAATATAGGAACAAAAGTTCGAGCCTGTCTTTGACAGACAAGCGGAAACATGCGAAATCAGCAGGCCATGAGCACCAGGAAAAAGACCGGAAACAGGCTACGGGTTGGTTGGTTTTTGGGTTTTAATGTCCCTTCAGCAGATGCTAGCTGCTATTCGAGACCGAGGCTACGGGTAAGGGAATGTAGTGCCTGGAAGGGGGGTTGGTTGGTTTTTGGGGTTTAATGTCTCTTCAGCAGATCTGGAAGGGGGGAGGAGGGGGGGGGGGGGGGGCGGGTGAATACCGGAGTGAAGAGATCCCGGGAAGGGGCTCAGTACTAAGCGGGAGATGATACAAGCGAGGTCGGCGGACGCAAGAAACAGAATGTATAAGTGTGTTTGCTAAATTATACGAATATGGAGTGTGCTGGATTTGTTGTAACTATAATTATACAAGTGCTACAGGACAAAACCAGAACAAACAGTGCCTGGGGAAAGGGTACTGAGGGAGGTGACAGTGGAGGCAGTAGATGGGCGAGAGGACTTGGTTCTCTATGGGAGGGGAGGGGGGGGGGGGGTGCCTTTGACGTTATCGTGCTGCACATGGATAATCAATCCGAAATGCGTATACTAATAATAATAATAAAGTGTATTTATATTGCGCCTATCCCTTACAAAAAACAAAAATATTTGGCTCTAAGCGCATTACAACATGTGAAGGACTTGGTACAATCAAGTCTGACAAGTACAACAGCACAATATACAGTCGGTCTCTTAGGTAAAAGCAGCTTCGACAATTAAACACTTCTACTAAAAGATCCTCTAACAATTTACAAACATAGTTAAAGAACATCGAGTTAATAGGAATTAAAAAAAAAAAAGGTTCTTATAATAAAACTATCTAGCGAACGACGAAGAAGAAGAAGAATAAAACTATCAATGTCAATGTATAACAAGTCATTCAACGTAAATGGCCAAAGAACAACAATAAAACAATGGTGATAAAACAGTTATACTCAATGGCTAATAACGAGGCAGAGTTAAATAGTATCGACACAAGATTAAAACAAAACATATTTCTGGAGACGAATTAACAACAATAAAGCAATGGTGATAAAACAGTTTTACTCAATGGCTAATAGCGAGGCAGAATTAAATAGTATCGACACAAGATTTAAACTAAACATATTCCTGGAGACGCATTTAATAATTATACATGTATCAAATAATCAATGTACAAAATACAGCCCTCGCAAGCAACCCGCCCCCAGCCGGCCCACAGCGCGCTACGATGGCAAGCGACCCCTCTCCTTAATGTGGCAAATACTGAACAGTGCACACAACCAATTACTCGCATATACTCGTGTCGCTCACTCGCACACACACACAAACACACACACGGACAACATCGAATCACTCGCACAGGCTAGGGGTTGAAGTATTCCCGGAAGAGGTGTGTTTTTAGAGAGGACTTGAAGGAAGGGAGAGAGGTAGAAAGGCGGACAGACATGGGCAGAGAGTTCCAAATAGAGGGAGCTGTGTAGGTAAAGGCGCGCTTGCCGAAAGCGTTCAGTTTGACGCGTGGGACAACAAGGTGCCCTGCGTCAGCGGATCTGAGGTTGCGTGTGGGGACGTGTGGCTTTAAGAGCGAAGACAGGTAAGAAGGGGCAGAGTCTTGAAGGCTACGGTAACACAGGGTAGCTATTTTATATGTAATGCGTGCTTTGATTGGTAGCCAGTGAAGGGTCATGAGGAGAGGGGTGACATGGTCGCGCTTGCGCTTGCGCAGCACAAGACGTGCTGCATTGTTCATGATGCGCTGTAGGCGGTCTAGCTTGGCGTCTGGGAGGCCGGCTAGGAGCGAGTTGCAGTAATCCAGTCTCGACAAAATAAAAGCCGAAACCAGTGTCTTGGTTGCGTCGAGGGAAAGAAGGTGTCTGATTTGGCTAATCCTCCGCATTTCAAGAAAGGCGGTTCTGCAGAGTGAGTTGATGTGGGCGTCCATTGACAGGTTACTGTCAAGGTGGACACCCAGGTTTTTTACTTTGGTGCTGAATGTGACTGTGGTATCAGAAAGGGTAAGACTGGATGTTTCTGAAAGAAGCTTTAACTTTGATTGTTTGCCAACTGGCATGATCTCTGTCTTATCATCATTCATCTTGAGCTTGTTGACTGTCATCCACTGTTTGATGGAATCGCTGCATGATTCTATTGACTGCACTAACTCTGTAAACTGTTTGGTGTGTGCGGATTTTTGTAGTTGAGTGTCGTCTGCGAACATGTGGTACAGGACATTGTGGTGCTTTATGACTTTGCTTAACGGCTGCATGTACATAGTGAATAACACTGGGCCTAACACAGATCCTTGTGGGACACCATACTTTAATATGGTGTCCTCGGAGTGCTTATTCTGGATCACAACAGCCTGAGTGCGTCCAGTCAGGTAGGAGCAGAACCACCCCAGAGCCGTGCCTGTTATGCCGAATGTGGTGTTCAACCTTGCCAGCAGTATATCGTGGTCAAGGGTGTCGAACGCTGCGGATAGGTCCAACAGGGCCAGAAGCGAAACAGAGCCGCTGTCACAAGCAGTGAGAAGATCATTCGCTACCTTAAGTAGGGCTGTTTCAGTGCTGTGATCTGCGCGGTAGGCGGACTGTAATGGTTCAACCATACCTGTCTTCGCGAGATGCTCTGACAATTGGGCCAAAACAACTTTTTCAAGGACTTTCGAAACAAAAGGCAAATTGGAGACAGGGCGGTAGTTCTTGAAAGTGTTGATGTCAAGGTTAGCTTTTTTCAGGAGGGGAGTGACTACTGCATGCTTAAAAGAAGGGGGTACTTGACCGGATGTGAGGGATTGATTTATGATGTCAGTAATGACAGGGAGTAATTCCTCTAGACACTCATTTAATAGCTCTGAAGGAATTGGGTCGAGAATACAGGATTTGGGTGGAGCTTTTTCAATGATCTTCTTCACTTGTTCTTTAGTGACAGGAGAAAAATCGGTGAGGTGGGCGCCGTGAAATGGCGCATGCTCTGGATGCCCAGGAGCAGCATCAAGCTCGACTCGGATCTTCTCGATTTTTTCGGCAAAAAAGTCCCCAAACTTATCTGGAAGGTCATCAAGAGGGACGGAGTTTGGTAGCTTTTTATTTTGAACTTTACCGAGGAGCTGCCCTGTGATCAGAAAGAGTTCTTTGCTGGAGGTGCTGTTCTCGATTTTCTGAGAAATAAACTGGTGTCTGTTCTTATCCACCATCTCTTTGACGGCCTCTCGGTGAAAAGTAAAGATTTGCCTGTGGACCGTGAGAGCCGATTTCCTCCACTCTCTCTCAGCACGACGCCGATCTTGCTTGGCTGTGGAGACCTCCGGCGTAAGCCAAGGTGCCGAGGGTCTGTCGGTGACTGTGCGTGTGGTGAGAGGGGCGTGCTTGTCCAGAATCCGGCGCAGGTCGCTGTTGTAGCTGGACACGAGGTCATGTCTGTCTAACTGGAGTGCTCTGACGTCATCCTTCAGTGCTGCCATGTCGATCCGCTTCATGTTGCGCGAGGTGACGACTCGTCTGGCAGGGCCTGGCTTCTGAAGGTCGAAGCTGAAAGAAATGACGAAGTGGTCGGAGATCAGCATGTCCTGCACAATCAGGTCTGAGACGCCGACGTCCCCGCCGACCACCACCCAGTCAAGGGTGTGTCCACGACGATGCGTCGGCCTGTCTACCAGCTGGGACAAGTTGAGAGTGGGGAGCAGTGTTTTCAGCGTGTTAGCGTTCAAGTCCGACTGTGAATCATAATGAAGGTTGATGTCTCCGACAACTACAAGATTACAGTGCAAATTGGCGTATTCGTCTAAAAGCTCTGTGAACTCAGCCAAAAACTGCGGAGTAGATAGTTTGTTCTTTTTATTGGGGGGAGGGCGGTATACACAAAGAAATGTGAGGTCTTGATTGCAATGACGGATTTTAGTCTTGCACAGTTCAAACGAAAGAAAATCAAACCGTTGACAGAATTGCATATAAAAGCAAGCTTCACCGCGCCCCCCTTCCACTCTCTCTCTCTCTCTCTCTCTCTCTCTCTCTCTCTCTCTCTCTCTCTCTCTCTCTCTCTCTCTCTCTCTCTCCCCACACACACACTCCAGTTTTTATATTACTGATACTTCCACGGGACTTGATTGATATAATCATTGACTTTGAGAGTTTAAAGACAACTTACTGATTCCTTGGGAAAAACTCGCGCAATAGAATCAAATAACCCCATCTGAATCAAAAATATTCTGTGTCTTTTTATGTCAGACTTCTTGCAGTAGTCATGCCCATCTCTCCGATCTCAATTCACAAGAAACGGAAACTCCGTACTGGCAATTACTGTCAGTCAAAAGAAAATTGAGACGGAAGGAACATGGACAATAGATCTCGTCCCTATCAGGGATTGTCCACCCGGACATAAGCTATCCTATCCGTGATCGGAAATCCCAGTCACGCTTATTCCAGTACTTGCACAAATTGCACAAAGAGGCGACCGACACGTCAATCTAGACTCGTCGTCACAAAGAAGAACAAAGGGGAGAAACTCTTTGACCGTAAGGGGACAAAACTGACGCACAAAGGGCAAAAACTCTTCGACCGTAAACGGACAAAAGTGTGACACAAAGGGAGAAAACTGTGTGAGCGTGCCAGCAATATCCTGCTGGGAGACGGGATTGTATGGGTAGATCTTTGTCAAAAGCACTTCAAGCAGAAATTGCGCAGTCATGCCGACTCCAAACGTGTCAAATATGTCAAAAATGGGGCAATAAACGAAATCATGAATTGTTCATGTACAAGGCGTATGAAAGTCAGAATATATCAATCTCGCCCCCCCCCCTCCCTACAAAAGGGGAACAAATCAACCAAAAAAGTTCAAAGCAACAGAACCATTTCCGCATATTCATTGGGCAACTGAAAGAACCTCGCACGCACGATCAGATAAGCAAAAAGAAACGAATCTCGAAGAGAAGATCAGGAAAACTGAGAGTGGGGTAGACAGACATACGGGCAGCCTACCAGCCAGCCAGCCAGCCAGCCAGCCAGCCAGACGGATCAAACGAGAACAACAAATATAACACTCAGCTTTCAACTGAAGAAAAAACACCACAGACACACACAACGTCAATACGAAGAATGTATAGGGACACAATATTGCACACTGAGTAAAACAGAAGAAAAAAAACCCACCAAACGTACACAAAACCAAAACCATGCAGATGAACACACAGACAGACACACCAACTCACTTGCAGCAGAACATAATGACGACGGCAATGAGAAGAGTTCCCAGGGACACACTGTAGCCGATGGTGTACAGGAGGCGTAACCTATCTCCATGGGCCTGCACACATCAAACCATTCCCACATTGGTTTACTTTCAGGTATTTACAATCATCAACGTTAAAACAGATACAACAAATAAACCATTTGATTGAAAAAAGGAGAAACCCAGCATACTCTCCTTGCATAACATTGACTCCTCTCATTATTTGTATGTCGTTCGTTGCACGCATCTGGCAGCGTTGTGAATGTTTGGGTTGCCATTAAGGAAGAACTATCTTGAACGTTTCCTTTTCTTCAATCAAAGACACACGACAGTTCAAAGCCACAGTATTTTGGTATTCGCAGTGTCCACATTGTTTGAAACAAATTCATAACACGTACATTAAGTTTTCATGTGCTTAAAGGTGTACATATCTGAGAGATAGGTTGAGGTAGTCCAAACCGAGAGACACTAGTACTGCCCTTGTCAAGGTCGAATTCCTCAAAGCAACAGACTAAAGCTTATGGCAGGCATACGACATCAGCTTAGTTAGTATCCAAACAATTTAAACAATGCATGGGAAATGGTGGCTTGACTGCTCTCAAAACAGACCGATAAACAGTCAACGGCCGCAGTATACAATGTATTACAGACCGAGTGAAAGTGTGACGAAAGCACTCACAGCATGAAACCTGAGGTCGATGGAAGGCTTGAGGCACTGACTGTAGTTGGTCCACGTATCGTTGTGTTCTGCACTGTAGAACCACGTCCCGTTCTCTGTGCAATATCGTGTAGCCATACCTGTTGACACACACGTTATTTGACAATATTGCAACAGATGATAATTATGCATTGAGGTGCTGACGGCCGTTGGTCGACGTATCGTTGAGTTCTGCAGAACACTTCCCGTTCTCTGTGTTGTATAGTACCGTGTGACCAGATCTAGTAGCAAGCATCGAACAAATAATTATTTGACATCATCGTTCTGTTCTTTGCAGCACCGTGTGGACATAGCTGGGGATACACTTGTGCTTACCTAAACATTTTCTTCCAATGCTTTTGTTTAGAATTGATGCGATAAGCCCCGCGTCTTCCATAGTCTTTGTTTCTCGTGGCTTTATTTTTCTGCTCGTTCCCAGGGCGGACCTTTTCAGCGTCGTCTTATCGAAACTGCCACATCCTTTCAAACGACTGGACAGAAAGCAAGTCTAGACGCAGCTTCAGAAGAAGACCTGGTCATTGTATCCAAAGGGTCATCTCGGACTTCTGCCCTCACCCCTACCCCAAACTCAACCAACTCCCCTCTCTACCTACCAGTCAACATTTAATCTGCCCTCATCGCTGACAAGTCTTCTCTGCAAGAAAGCAATATCGTTTTGCACTGGACATTCAGCCCTGTCTCTTTTGATTGAATCATCGTCTGCATATGACGCTCTGAGCTCGGGACGTGGTCATACATCGCCAGATCCTTCCTGAGGACAATGGGGAGGCAGCGTAGTTCTCTGAGTTAATGAATAATAGAACTGCGTAAGACGCATTTTGGTGTCGATAGGCTGTCGTTTTTGGCGTACTCCTTACATTTCCCTTCACACGCACGTACGCACGCACGCTTGCGCGCATGCACGCACGCACACACGCACACACAAATACACACACAAATACACACACAAATACACACACACACACAAACACACACACACACACACACACACACACACACACACACACACACACACACACACACACACTTCTCCGCTAAAACAAAAACGTACAACGTGTAGATTTTTGGTTAAGTGAAAGACAAAACTGTATAAGCCGAATTCGGTCAACAATAGCCACTCCTTTACTCTCCAACCCACCCCCACCCCCTCCTCCTTAAACAAAATGACACACAGCTTAAATCTCTGTTTCAGTGACAGATACAATTGGATGAGCCACAATCGGACACAAATAGGAAATACTCCTCTTTCACCCCCCCGCTACCGAAACACACAACGTAGATGTCTGATGTAATGGAAGATGGAATTGGGTTACCATAATCTCCATATTTTGCACGATATTAGACTAGGTCTCGACCTCTATACATCTCCGGTGTCGCTCTCAGGATGGGATCCAATCACAATCAATACCTCGCCAATCTACTGTGGTGCCCGGGAAATTACCCAAAGCATACAATACGATCTTCATTTTGCCTGTCAAACCCTCTCCTGACAAATGGACCCTTCCACTTTGGTTCGCAGCAATGTCAGCCAAATCATCGACCATTTCGTTTTTAGATTTTCCTCGGTAATCTGTGCCTTTGACCCGAACATCGGGTCAAGCTCCCAAGAGAAAAGAGACATCCATTCTTCTGTATCCATGAGACACTCTGTTTGCTGCGTTTTTGTGTGTGATCTTTATTTGTATCCTTGTTATTTACTTTACTTTTACTTTTTGGTGCTTTTCTTTAGTTTCATAAATAATCTGAATCTGTCCTGTATGTCCTGTATGTCTGTCTATATATATCTCTGTTAATGTCTTCCTTCTACTTTTTCCGTATTTAATTTTGTTAATTTCATCAATATTCTGAGTCTTTGACCCGAAGATCGGGCCATGCTCATAGGAAATTCTAAACTCAGGGGGGAAAGATTTACAATATTTTGGTACCGATTAGAAATTGTGTTGCTGTGTTTTTCTTTTGACTGTTCTAAATGTCTTTGTTGATGTGTCGCTTTTACTTTTTCTTTGTTCTTTTCTTCTTTCCGTGGACAAACGAGTCTTTGGCAAAAAAAGGTCGCGCTCCGAGGTAAATTCCAACCCAGAGAAAAGAGACATACATTCTACTGTATTGATTTGAAATTGTGTTGTTGAGTTTTCTTCTCTTCTTTTTTCTCGCATTTCTTCGTTTAATGTTTTCTTCTCGACTCTTTTGTCCGTTGTCTTTTTTCTCTTTCTTGTTTATGTTTTGCTGTTTCTCTGCTTTGTTCCCTCCTCGGTTGTTTTTTGTCTTTCTTTCTTTCGATTTGCTTTGCTTATTTTCTTTCTTGTTAGCTCTTACATCCAGCGTTTTGTTTTTGCTTTACACACTTGTTCTATCCCAAAGGACAGGTTCTTCATGAGAGCAATTACGTATTACGTTTCCAGATTTTGAAATGACAAATACGAGTTTAAAAACTATCATGTTGCACATAAAAGTTTTGAGAATGAGGAAGTGAAGATCGATGCATTACAAACAAACTCTTGCACGCAAGAAAAACCAAAAAGCATACGAAACAAAAGAAAAACTAAACCGCAACACAGAAAAAAAGTGAAGAAAAGTGAACGGATTGCAATGAGAACATGAACCTACGATTGTGCATTCGTGTTTGAGTAGAACATCTTTGGTGGAGCATTTTTCATTACCTTATTTCTTGTTCCTCTTTTTACAAAGTTTAAAAGTTCAAATGATGCTCTTGCAACATCGCGCAGTGGTTTCATGCTTAAGAACTTCAAAATCAAAATGTTTGGAACCCAAAAGAATAGCCAATAACAAATTTAAGTAACAAACAGCACACACACACACACACACACACACACACACACACACACACACACACACACACACACACACACACACACACATACACACTTACACTCATACATACACATATGCATGTATTCACACACACACACACACACACACACACACACACACACACACACACACACACACACACACAAACACACACACACGCGCTCACATACAATCACACATACAAATTAACACATACACACACAATAACACACACACACACACACACACACACACACACACACACACACACACACACACACACCTATGGACAGGATAAACCATGATAACAGAGCTGACAAAATAATCGCAAGAAATAAACTATGCCAATTGTTCGATGCTCTATCAGTCGCAGAATGAAAACCTATAACCAGCTCAATGATAAAGAGTAAGAAGGGCAAATGGAACATATAAATGTGGGATTCGTTTTTATAGAGGTTGCAGAATTAAAGCATAGATTTTCAGGTAAAAATAATTAAAACCAAAAAACTCGGGTTGCGTTTTATCGACATTGCAGAATGGAAGGTGTCGAGATTACGCGGATGTGGACAGCTCTTGTCTACCTTTTTGCCGCGAACGCCTTTGATTGAACATTTCGCCGCTCTTTTTCTTCTTCTTCTACTATCTGTCCTTCTGTCTGTCTTTTCTCTTTCTTCCTTCCTTCCTTGCCTTTATCAGAGTTCAAGGAGGACGCTTGTATAGACCTCGCCATGACCTTATCTTCACAAGTTCTTTGTTCTTAATGTCTAGTTCAGCAGCAAGTTGTTGTGTTTTTTTCCCAGCTGATTTCCCATCCCCAGTGAGCATCTTTCTTTATTTGGTGTTTAACGTCGTTTTCAACCACGAAGGTTATATCGCAACGGTCCAGTGAGCATACTGAATGAGCATGAAGCGGCGAAGGTCAGTATTCAATAAAAGGAAAAAAAGGAAAAGCTTTCATTGCGGATGCGTGAATTTAATAATGTCTATTCAGTAAGGGAAAACGATCTGTGTATTACTTAAAATCGATGATGTCAAATATTACTCATAACATTACCAGAGCAAAACATATCAATAACAAACAAACAAACAAACAAATCAAAGAAAGAAAGAAAGAAAGAAAGAAGCACAAAAGTCGCGTGAAGTGATACCAAAACATGAAATCAATATGTCGGCCTGAAACTAAAAGATTAACACTAAAAAAGCAGACAACACCGATAATATATGTACAGTCTGTCTACAAATGATCGAATATGTTGCCTCTGATTTTAAACAAATTGTGTAGAGTGAACTTTTTCTGGCTGAATGAATGTCTAATACTAACTGGCGTCTATTACAAAAAATAATTGAGCACATGTTAAAAACAAAAACCAAAAAAACAAAACCCAATCCCATCCCACTCATCACTTGAAGCAGCCAGGCTTGTTTGGTATGTGTATCAGTGGAATGGATCTCTTA